>NC_069507.1:196472901-196507901 GCF_027579735.1 Bombina bombina | reverse complement strand
AACTGAATTGACCAATAATCATTTCCTGTCCATGTGTCATACAGTACGTGATTATGTAAAAGGAAATATCAATAAACAGAGTTATTTATAAGTGTAAAGAAAAACGTATATTTTAAAATGCATGTAAATGTGTTGGAAAATGTCCTGCTGGCTAAAAAAACCTTTTATGATTTAAATAGGGCATGTCATTTTAAACAACTTTCCAATTTACTTTTCTCACTAATTTTGCTTTGTTCTCTTGGTATTCTTATTTGAAAGCTAAACTTCAGAGTTTCATATGCTAATTTCTTAGACCTTGAAGGCCGCCTCTAATCTAAATGCATTTTGATAGTTTTTCACCACTAGAGGTTGTTAGTTCATGTGTTTCATATAATTCATGCACATGAATAATTTGTGTGATGCGGGAATCCAGACGTGGACCCGTTGCTCAGTGTGCCTAGAGGGATATGGCTGCACCTCACTGACGAAGCCCAAAATAGGCCGAAATGTACGTCTGGGGTTTTGCTGTTTCTTTCGTTCAGAGAGGGATTGCCTTGTATTTCGGGGCTGGACTGTACTGTGAAGTCAGGATCAGACAGATATGCTTCAGGAAAGTTCTTCTCTGTGAAAGGCACATGTTGAGCAAAAAGAGGCTGCTTCTTGGGTGGTAACTAGCCATAGAACAAGCTATTATGCTAATGTTCGTTACCAGGTTGAGCGCTTCTCTCTCTTTATTTATGCAAATTATGACACTTGGGGAAGTCTCCCTAAGTGTTATGCGGGAATCCAGACGTGGACCCATTGCTCAGTGTGTCTAGAGGGATATGGCTGCACCTCACTGACAAGGCCCACAATAGGTCGAAACGTACGTCTGGGGTTTAGCTGTTTCTTTCGTTCAGAGAGGTATTGCCTGGTATTTCGGGGCTGGACTGTACTGTGAAGTCAGGATCAGACAGATATGCTTCAGGAAAGTTCTTCTCTGTGAAAGGCACATGTTTAGCAAAAAGAGACTGCTTCTTGGGTGGTAACTAGCTGTGATGAGAGCAGGAAGTGATGTCACTAGTTTGGGGGTGGGGCTTAGGTCCGGTAGTCTGTGTGGCAGTTAGTTAGTGAAATCAACCTGACTAGATGTATGTTTCCATGTTCTGTAATAAAATAGAGTTTTACTATCATTGCTATCATTGCTGTGTCCTGCATATGTCCTGCATCTCATGACATAGTGTCAGAAGTTCTTGCCTGCGCTTCTGTTCCTGATTGATGACGATGTCAGTTTACCCCACCTGAGCCTTTTGACTTCTCTCAGCCTGCAGCTTGGCCCACATGGCGTCAGTGGTTTCAGCGCTTCAGGATTGCTTCCAAGCTGGACAAGGAGAGTGGTGAAGTACAAGTTAATTCTCTTTTATACTCTATGGGGAAAGATGTGGAGCCAGTGTTCAATGCTTTTACTTTCCAAGAAGGGGAAGAATTTAACTTTGATATAGTTATGGATAAACTCAGTGCCCACTTTGTGCCCAAAAGAAATGTGATTCATGAGAGAGCTTGTTTTCACAAACGTAATCAGCGTGTGGGAGAATCTGTGGAGTCATTTGTGCGCAGCCTGTATGAACTAGCTGAATTCTGTGAGTTTGGTGTTGCTAAAGAGCAAATCAGAGACAGAATAGTTATTGGAATTGCAGATGCTGAGGTCTCACTGAAGCTGCAGTTAGAGCCTGATTTAACATTAGATGGGGCTATTAGGATGGCCCGCCAGAGTGAACTGGTGAAAAAGCAAAGTGCTGATCTGAGGTCTGAAAGTATTGTAGATGAAGTGCAACAGTCCAGGAAAACTGCTAGTGAAAGGCACAGTGTGAGCGGTAGATCTAAAATAATGGATAGACCTAGAAGTGGATGGGTGCAGCATGCCCGATGCACACGGTGCTACCGTGCCCATGATCAGAGTGTTATATGCCCGGCCAGAGATAAAAGATGCAGAAAATGTAACAGAATGGCCCATTTTGAAGTGGTGTGTAAAACTGCATACATTAAGGAGATGCAGGTGGACAGTGACCAGGAGGGTCAGGAAGTGTCTTTTGTGGGGTCTGTTGTGGAACGGCCAAGCTCAGAGGAAGATTGGAAGGTTACTTTTACTGTAATGGGAGCCAAAGTTGATTTTAAGATTGACACAGGAGCAGATATCACTGTAATGTCTCTTGCTGCATTTATGAAACTGCCTCGAAGGTCACTACAAATGTCCATAGTCCTGGTGGCTGCATTGATTGTGCGGGGAAATTTCTTGCCAGCTGTGTGTACAAGCAAAGGAAATTCACCATGTGGGTGCATGTGATTCGAGGTCAGTGTGTTAGCAATTTATTGAGCAGAAAAGCAGCCTGTGACTTGGGCCTAGTGGCCAGAGTGAATGAGATCTCTGAAGATATGTTTGGTGAATTGGGCCTACTGAATTGCAAGCCAGTCCGTATAGCATTTAAAAGTGACACAGTCCCATACAGTATTTCTACTCCCCGTAGAATTCCGTTCCCGCTCATGCCTCAAGTGGAGAAGGAGCTTATGCGCATGAAGTCTATGGGGGTTATTGAAGAGGTTGTTGAAGCAACTGACTGGTGTGCCCCGATTGTTCCTGTTGCAAAGAAAAATGGAAAGGTGCGCATCTGTGTGGACCTGAAAAGGTTGAATGAGGCAGTGAAGAAAGAGAGATTTGTGCTGCTGACATTAGAAGACATAGCTCCAAAGTTGGCTGGGGCGAAGTTCTTTTCCACATTGGACGCTTCTAGCGGTTTTTGTCAGATCCCCCTAGATCCAAAGTGCTGCAAACTGACTACCTTTATTACACCGGTAGGTCGGTTTTGCTTCTGCAGACTCCCCTTCGGGATATCCTCTGCTCCAGAAATTTTTCAAAGGGAAATGAGTTCTCTCCTAAGAGACCACGTGGGCACGGCAGTCGTCATGGACGACATTCTAGTGTATGGGTCTACAGTGGAGGAGCATGATCAGCGTTTAAGTTGTGTGCTGCAAGCTATCAAAGAGTCTGGGCTGAAGTTAAATCCAGAAAAATGCCATTTTAGGAAAACTGAATTATGTTACTTTGGGCATATCATCAATGGGGATGGCATCAAACCAGACCCCGAGAAAATTCGTGCTATTGAACAAATGAAAAGTCCTTCTGATGTACATGAGCTGAGACAAATATTGGGTCTTGTAAATTATGTGGGCAAGTTTCTTCCAGATTAATCCACATTTCTACACCCTATCACAGAGTTGTTAAAGAAAGATGTTGCCTGGGTCTGGGGACCTTCACAAGAAAAATCTTTTATGCAGACCAAGTCCCTGTTGGGGTCTGCCCCAGTGCTGGGGTTCTACGACCCTTCCAAAAAGACTGTGGTTAGTGCTGATGCAAGCAGTTATGGGTTGGGGGCTGCTCTCCTGCAGTTAAATGAAAATAAACTACAGCCCATCGCCTACTGTTCCCGCACACTGACGGCTGCTGAGTCAAAATACGCTCAAATTGAGAGAGTGCCTGGCTGCAGTTTGGGCCTGTGAGCGCTTTCAGCGTTATCTAGTGGGTTTAGAGAAATTTTGTCTGGAGACTGACCATAGTCCCTCTAATCAACTGTCATGATATCGACAAAACACCCTTAAGATGCCAGAGACTTTTAATGAGACTACTCAGGTTCAATGTTGAGGCAGTGCATGTGCCGGGGAAACAACTGGTTGTGGCAGATACACTATCCAGGCTCCCACTGGCTGCTGCTGAAGAATCCTCAACCGAATCCAATGTGAAAGTGTATGTTGATTCGGTTCTGGCCTCAAAGTCCATTTCTTCAAGGAAACTGGAAGAAATAAAGAAAGAGACATATTTGGACACAGATCTGCAAGAGGTTATTAAGTACATAAAAGAAGGCTGGCCCGAGAGCCGGGCAGCCTGGATGTCTTTAAG
This sequence comes from Bombina bombina, assembly GCF_027579735.1. Classification (NCBI taxonomy): domain Eukaryota; kingdom Metazoa; phylum Chordata; class Amphibia; order Anura; family Bombinatoridae; genus Bombina; species Bombina bombina. Next base: position 196,503,991 of record NC_069507.1, on the reverse strand, counting down.
TTCTTACCAGCCAGAGAGGTCGCAGCTCACGGAGCTGGAGGGGTTGGTGCTGTTCCAAGACCGCATCGTTATTCCTGTCAGCATGAGGAAGGAGATTTTAAACAGGATTCACGATGGCCACTTAGGCATTACTAAGTGCAGAGAAAGGGCAGCTACAGCTGTGTGGTGGCCTGGGATCAGTTCCGACATTTCAAATCACGTGTCTCAATGTGCCTTTTGCCGGGAACTCCGGCTTACTCAGAGAAGGGAGCCCTTGATTTCTACTTCGCTGCCTGCAGGGCCGTGGCAGAAAATAGCTGCTGATTTGTGTGAACTGCACGGGAAAATGTTCCTTGTTGTGATCGACTACTATTCCAGGTATTTAGAAATTGCACCTTTGAATGATATCACAAGTCAAGCCGTTATCATTTGTCTGAAGAGCTTGTTTGCCCGGTGGGGCATTCCAATGGAGCTGGTGAGTGATAATGGCATGCGGTTCGCTTCTACAGAGTTCAGTGCTTTCAGCAGGGAATATGACTTTATACATTCCACGTCAAGTCCACATTACCCGCAGGCCAACGGAATGGTTGAAAGGGCAATTCATACGACAAAGTTCATTTTAAAGCAATCTGAGCCGTACCTAGCCCTCTTGTCCTATAGGGCGATGCCCATACAAGCCACCGGGTTTAGCCCGGCACAGCTAATGCTAGGACGGCACAGCTAATGCTCAGTGGGTGTCTTCAAGCCGACTGGCTCTGTTCCTCGGGACAAAGTCCTTAGGAGGGATGAAGAGGCCAAAAAGGGCTATTGTTTCTTCTACGACAGGAGACATTCTGTCAGGCCCTTACAGGAACTAAATGTGGGGCAAAGTGTCAGAATTAAACTGGATGATGAGAAGAAATGAAAGACGCCTTCTATGGTAATTGGACGCTCTCCAGAACCAAGGTCTTATGTAGTCCTTACTGATGGAGGGACGGTTACACGCCGTAACCGAAAACATCTTCTGCCTGTACCGGAGAGTTTGGAACTGGATGCCTCAGTACCACCGCCGGTGGGATCCCCTGTTCTAAAAGGGGGGCCTTCCCCTCAGCAAGATCACAGTGGGGATATGTCTTTGCCTCCAGCTGACTCTTATTCACCTTCTTCTGTATCAGAGGATAGTTCATGCAAAGTTACATCAAGCGGAAGAGTGGTGAAACTTCCGGCCCGATATCAGGACTGACTTTAGCTAGAACAGTGACCGGAAGTATGGGCAGAATAATCCCATGGTCACTGTGGACTAGGGTAGTCTACCCCGATGTCCAAGTCAGGATGTAATTAATGTTTATTTTTCTGTAACCAATTTGCTATATACTGTTCAAAAATGTTGTTGTATGCTCTTTGTATACCCTGTTATTTGTTATATTTAAATGTATGCTTCGCCCTTTGAAAAGGAGGAAGATGTGATGAGAGCAGGAAGTGATGTCACTAGTTTGGGGGCGGGGCTTAGGTCCGGTAGTCTGTGTGGCAGTTAGTTAGTGAAATCAACCTGACTAGATGTATGTTTACATGCTCAGTAATAAAATAGAGTTGTACCATCATTGCTGTGTCCTGCATATGTCCTGCATCTCATGACACTAGCCATAGAACATGTTTGTATATTATACATCTTTTTTATTTTGTATTTCTTTGTCCAGCTAGTCAGAGCAGTGGGGATATGTACTTCTCGCCACCCATTATTATAAGTTTATAGATTGCATCATAATATATATATATATTAAATATATTATATTGGGATATTTATCCTTGTACTAATACAGTTAGTATATTTATGCCATCCAGATATTGATTAGGAGTATGTATTTTTTATGTAATGGTATGTTCTAATTTTGTATAACTGTATAGGACAATATTTTATGATATATTATACAATTTTATTATATAAAAATATAATTTTAAATATGGAATAGCACTCTGCGATGTATGAGGTTGTGCCCAACCCCCTTTTTTATACATTTTTATATATCTTTCACTATATTGGGACTATTATGTTACTATGAATTTACTTTTTGGTGTGATTATAACGATCTGATAGCATTTTTATATTTTATTGGCATATATATTTTTTAATATGCCTATCATATAGGTATATAGCACATTAACCATCAATTAGTATTACAATGTTATATTTATTTCCATTCTTGTTGCCAGTTTTTTCTTTCACTATACGTGAGGTTTAGCGGGCGTAGCGCCTTTTCCTTCTCATTCATAATAGTGTATGGAGAGGCTTGTTCAAAATAGTTCTTTGTGATTTGCAATTCCAAGCACCAGTTGAAACATCAATAACTGGGCTCACTTTCACGCATGCGCTGTGTGTAGTAGTAGACGCCGATTACGGTGATATAAGTTCGTGGAATTTCATTTGTAAATATGCAACTGATGAAATGGTCGTGTAAGACTGAGAAACGTTGTGTTATTATTAAAGTCATTTTATATTTTTAAGACTTTGTTCCACAAACTTTTTATTATACACTTTGGAGTATTGTTCCACGTGGGGCCGTTGCATTCCTTTTGTATACTACTGACTTGGGTTTGCGGAGACATTGCCCACAGCACTGAGGCTCACAGGCAAGCCATCAGATACGGTCGATTTCGAGCTAAGAGTAGCAGCAACACGGCATGTCTATTATATTCAGTATAAGTCGACCTGCAAGTGTGTGAGAGAGAGTTATCTGGACGACTCCCAATAGTCCAGGAGGCTTTTGTGACACTTCTCAAGTGTCTGGGATTCTGTAAGTATAGCGATACTTGCGCAGATGGCGTGTTCTTATCACTGATTGCGCACTATGGTGGCGCCTTCTTTCTTTGTTTCATCCATTTCTGCAGATTTCTTTGCCTTGGGACACCAACAAGCGTTTTGAAGAAGCCACCGGCCACCACCTCAACAACATGAAATCAGCTGTTTGTTGGGGATCCAGTTTGGACTTTGGACTTACATTGACCATCATAGATAAGTGTATTATGTGCTTTGGAGCCCTTGACTCCATTTGGGATTTTTTTGCTAAACACTAACAAGTGCATTTGTTGTTTACAATAACATATTTAAAATCAACAAGATTTTCAGCTACCCATTGTATATTGCACATGGTCTGGTTTAGGTCCAGTCATCTAGGTTAACACCTTTTATTGTACCTTTGTTGGCGCACTGATTTTTAATAATATTTTGTAGCCATAGAACAAGCTATTATGCTATTGTTCGTTCCCAGGATGAGCGCTTCTCTCTATTTATGCAAATTATGACACTTAGGGAAGTCTCCCTAAGTGTGATGCAGGAATCCAGGTGTGGACCCATTGCTCAGTGTGCCTAGAGGGATATGGCTGCACCTCACTGACGAAGCCCACAATAGGCCGAAATGATCAGCTGAGGTTGCTTCTCTGGCCTTTTGCTTGGATCAAGTGCAGTTTTCTGTGCTTGGTCTTGGTCTTGGTTTGCTGCCTGGAGACCTGCCCCTTCGGCCTGGACTCCTTTCCCTTTGGGGTTTGGGCTCCTGCTGCTATTGGGGGGGGTGGCTACTCCTTAGGCGTAGAGCAACTGGGTAGTAGGGCCGTCCCCTTGGCCTTGTGGCATTGTCCCTGGACTTCAGCCACATGCTGCTTTTGGGGGGGCGCTCTGAAATCCAGCCTAAAGAGGCAATAGGGCAAATATGGCTACCAATGTGCCAAATGTTCCCCATACACTTCGGGTGTTGATTTCTGAGGACTTTCGAGAGAAGATTGGTTTGGCTCATGTCCAGCAGGTGGTTTTTGAGGGTGTTTTGAAGATGCCAAGAGCAAGTTTGCATTGCGTTCAGTCATTCCCTTCAAGAGGGATTTTTGATGTGGCTTTCACCGATGAGCATTATTTACAGACCTGCTATCAACGGACTATTGATATGGCTGCTGCTCCAGAGTTGGTTGGCATGAAATTTGTTGCCTGTGTGCAGAGGGAGAGAAGAATCCCGGTGACAGTACATATGTACAACCCTTGGGTCACTGATGTGGAAATTCGTCTGTTTCTTTGTCGCTACTTTGATGATGTTCAAGGAGGTAGCAAGCTGAAGAATCAGTTTGGGACTTTCAATGGAAAGCGCAGGTTCTGGGAGCGGTTTGTGCCAGATGAATTAGATATTGGTGGAAAGAAACACCCTCCACAGACTTTCGCCATTGGTGGAAATAGAGGTTTCCTATACTATGATGACATGCCTCTTTTTTGCCGTAGTTGCAACTTGTTTGGTCACATTGCTGAAAATTGCCCAGGTGCCAGATGTCGAAATTGCGGTGAGGAGGATCATCTTGTTGCCCACTGTAGTAAACGCCGGACCTGTGACCTGTGTGGTTCTTCAAGTCATCTGTGCAGGATGTGTCCTTTGATGATGTTTCAGGGGCTTGATAGAGTGAAGCCTTCCTATGCTGATGTTGCAAAAAAAACATCTTCAGTTGCAGTTGAGCCATCTGTGAATGAGGAGGAGGTCTCTGATGAGGCATTGAACTCTATATTACCTCTTTTGTGTAAGAAATCTGCAATTGGGGTCCCTGTCGGAGAGGTGTCTGATGCTCCTGTGGTGGTTCCTGTGGCTGAGAAGGTAGAGGAAGCCCAATCTCATCTTCATGAGGTGGATCTTGCTACATCTAATATGATAGCTGCTTCAGATGTTGAAGCCTTGTTGCCCAATTCTGTGGATGATACTGTTGCTGTTCCTGGGACAGAGAATTTTTTCTTCACTGAGTCATCTTGTGATGCTGCTCCTGATGCTGTTCTTGGTGAAGGGGAGAACATTGATTGGTCTGCTGTTGTGTCCTCTAGTTCTGAGGAGGATATGGACACTGAAGGGAAAAAATCTGCCTCCAAGCGAAAAAAAGATGCGGATTCTGATGGATGGGAGAGTCCTGATTTGAATCTTCCAGTAGTTAAGGGTGCAGATCCAGATACTACAAGTGATGCTGACTCTTTAATTTCAGAGTTCCCTTCTGTCTCTACTAAAGACATTCCTTCTGACTCAAGCCAGTGTATAGGTGACTTTTCTGATGCCTCGTCTGTTGGTTATCTAGATAAAAGAGATGTGAACCAACTTGCTGAAGTTACTGGTTATGAGGCTGGCAAGGGGGAGCCTAGGAGGTCGGAACGTCACAGAGGCAGATTTAAAGGATCTCCTTTGAGTCCTAAGAAAAAGAAAGGAAAGAAGAAGTCCTGATGTTATTTCTTTTTTTGTTTTTCTTTAATTTATTTTCATGATGTTTCTGACCATTTCTTCCCTTAATGTCAAGTGTATGACAACTATAGCAAGGAGAGCTGCAATTTTTAAATTATTATCTGTATGTTCTGCTAATATTTTTTGTTTGCAGGAATGTGGTCTCTCTGAACATCCTAAATGTGCTGACTGGGAATATGGTCCTAAAGTATGGTCTTGTTCTTCTGATAGGAATGGTGGGGTGGAATTTTGTTTAAGGGGTTTAGTTTTTCTATCCTTAATGTAGTTCATATTGTCCCAGGTCGGGTACTTTTGGTTAGTTTTAGTTTTTGTGGGACTGTTTTTCGTTTGTTTAATGTATATGCTTTTCCAAATAGGGTAGAACGTTTGCTTAATTTTGAAACTTTAAAGTTTTTTCTGCCAGGTCGAGAGCCAACTTTTTTGGTTGGGGATTTTAATTGTATTATTAAGAATGGGGACAGAGAGGGTGGGAGTGATTGTAGGGTGGATAGCTCAGGGAAGTTTTTACTTGATTTGCTTAAATCTTTCGGTTTGAAGGATGCCTTCGGGTCTGTTTCTTTTTCAGGGGAGGGTTTTACTTTCTTTAGTGCTAGTGGTGGGATAAAATCTCGAATTGATTTTTGTTTTTTATCTAAATTTTTATGTGTTGATGATTTTTCTTTAAAGCGGATGCCCTTTACAGATCATGCCCTTTTGATGTGTAAGGTAAATTGTGATTTGAAGATCAAGTATGGTAAGGGTGTTTGGAAACTGAATGTGGATTTGTTAGAAGATGAGAAGTTTAAGCGTCAGTTTGTTTGGATGTATGAAAGGTGGCGTGAAAGAAAATGTGATTTTAGTAATGTGCTTATGTGGTGGGAATGGTTGAAGGTGGAAATAAAGAGGTTTTTTATTAAGAAAGGCTGTGAGAAAGCTAGAATGGAAAGGGAGTTGTATGATAAATGGTATCTGAGGTTGTTGTATTTGTATGAATTGAGAAATTGTGGTATTGATGTGCATGAGGAAATTGCTGAAGCAAGAAAGATAATTAAAAAGTGTATGCATGAAAAAGGAAAGAAAATAGTTTTTATGGCAAGATTGGAGAAAATGGAAAAGGATGAGTCTTGTAGTAAATATTTTTCTCCAACATTGGTGTGTCCGGTCCACGGCGTCATCCATAACTTGTGGGAATATTCTCTTCCCCAACAATAAATGGCAAAGAGCACAGCAAAAGCTGTCCATATAGCCCCTCCCAGGCTCCGCCCCCCAGTCATTCTCTTTGCCGCTCTGAACAAGTAGCATCTCCACGGAGATGGTGAAGAGTATGTGGTGTTTAGTTGTAGTTTTTTATTCTTCTATCATTATTTTAAAATAGTGCTGGTATGTACTATTTACTCTGAAACAGAAAGAGATGAAGAGTTCTGTTTAAAAGAAGAGTATGATTTTAGCAGCAGTAACTAAAATCAATTGCTGTTCCCACGCAGGACTGTTGAGCTGAGAGAACTTCAGTTGGGGGGAACAGTTTGCAGACTTTTCTGCAAAAGGTATGACTAGCCATTTTTCTAACAAGACTGTGTAATGCTGGAAGGCTGTCATTTTCCCTCATGGGGATCGGTAAGCCATTTTCTTAGACTATAGAAAGAATAAAGGGCTTATTATGGGCTATTAACTGGTGGACACTCTTAAGGGCTAAATCGATTGTTTATTTAAGTTGTTTTTTTAAAGTTTGAAGTAATTTTCACACTTTTATTGTTTGTGGAACGTTTTTATCGCCAGGCACTAGTTAAGACATCTTTCCAGTCAGGAAGGGCCTTTCACTATAGTAGGCAGAGCCTCATTTTCGCTCCATTATTGCGCAGTTACTTTTAAGTACAGTGCATGCAGCTGCATGTGTGAGGGTCTGGTATCCACTGAAAACGTTCCTAGAATGCTTGAATTGGTATCGTATATACCCCTGGGATAGGTGAAGTCGCAACAAAGGCTGTGGCTGGGACTGTAGTGGGGTTAAAATTGCAAACGGCTCCGGTTTCCGCATTTTAAGGGTTAACAGCTTGAAAATTGGGGTGCAATACTTTGAATGCATTAAGACACTGTGGTGAAAATTTGGTAAAGATTGGATAATTCCTTCATAGTTTTTCACATATTCAGTAATAAAGTGTGCCCTGTTTAACATTTAAAGAGACAGTAACGGTTTTGTTTTAAAACGGTTTTTGTGCTTTATTAACCAGTTTAAGCCTGTTTAACATGTCTGTACCTTCAGATAGATCATGTTCTGTATGTATTGAAGCCAATGTGGTTCCCCCTTCAAATATATGTGATAATTGTGCCATAGCGTCCAAACACAGTAAGGACAGTACTGTCAAAAATAGTAAGGTTGCCCAGGATGATTCCTCAGATGAAGGAAGTAGAGATAGTTCTACATCCTCTCCTTCTGTGTCTATACCAGTTATGCCCGCGCAGGCGACCCCTAGTACTTCTAGCGCGCCAATGCTTGTTACTATGCAACAATTGACGGCAGTAATGGATAACTCCATAGCTAATATTTTATCCAAAATGCCAGCATTTCAGAGAAAGCGCGATTGCTCTGTTTTAAACACTGTAGAGCAGGAGGGCGCTGATGATAATTTTTCTGTCATACCCTCACACCAGTCTGAAGTGGCAGTGAGGGAGGGTTTGTCAGATGAAGAAATTTCTGATACAGGAAGAATTTCTCAGCAGGCAGAACCTGATGTTGTGACATTTAAATTTAAATTAGAGCATCTCCGCGCATTACTTAAGGAGGTGCTATCTACTCTGGATGATTGTGACAATCTGGTCATCCCAGAAAAATTGTGCAAGATGAACAAGTTCCTAGAGGTCCCGGTGCACCCTGATGCCTTCCCGATACCTAAACGGGTGGCGGACATAGTGAATAAGGAGTGGGAGAAGCCAGGCATACCTTTTGTCCCTCCTCCTATATTTAAGAAATTGTTCCCTATGGTCGACCCCAGGAAGGACATATGGCAAACAGTCCCTAAGGTCGAGGGGGCGATTTCTACACTAGCCAAACGCACGACCATTCCCATTGAGGACAATTGTGCTTTCAAAGATCCTATGGATAAAAAATTGGAGGGTTTGCTTAAAAAGATTTTTGTACAGCAAGGTTACCTCCTTCAACCTATTTCGTGCATTATTCCTGTCACTACAGCGGCGTGGTTCTGGTTCGAGGAACTGGAAAAGTCGCTCAGTAGGGAGACTCCGTATGAGGAAGTCATGGACAGAATTCACGCACTTAAGTTAGCTAATTCATTTATTTTAGACGCCGCTTTGCAGTTAGCGATATTAGCGGCGAAAAATTCAGGATTTGCAATTGTGGCGCGCAGAGCGCTCTGGCTAAAGTCCTGGTCGGCGGATGTATCTTCCAAGACAAAATTGCTTAATATCCCTTTTTATTTCAGACATCACCGGGGGAAAGGGCCATGCCCTCCCACAAGATAGGCCTTTCAAGGCTAAGAATAAGTCCAATTTTCGTTCCTTTCGCAATTTCAGGAACGGACCGGCTTCCAACTCTGCAGCCTCTAGACAAGAGAGTAACGCTTCCCAGACTAAACCAGCTTGGAAACCAATGCAAGGATGGAACAAGGGTAAACAGGCCAAGAAGCCTGCTGCTGCTACCAAAACAGCATGAAGGGGTAGCCCCCGATCCGGGACCGGATCTAGTAGGGGGCAGACTCTCTCTCTTTGCTCAGGCTTGGGCAAGAGATGTTCAGGATCCCTGGGCACTAGAAATAGTCTCTCAGGGTTATCTTCTAGAATTCAAGGAACAACCCCCAAGGGGAAGGTTCCACATGTCTCACTTATCTACAAACCAAATAAAGAGACGGGCATTCTTACATTGTGTAGAAGACCTGTTAAAAATGGGAGTGATACACCCAGTTCCAACTGTGGAACAAGGTCAGGGGTTTTACTCAAATCTGTTTGTAGTTCCCAAAAAAGAGGGAACTTTTCAGACCAATTCTGGATTTAAAAATTCTAAATAAATTTCTCAGAGTTCCATCGTTCAAAATGGAAACCATTCGAACAATTTTACCTACAATCCAGGAGGGTCAATATATGACTACCGTGGATTTAAAGGATGCGTATCTACATATTCCTATCCACAAAGATCATCATCAGTTCCTAAGGTTCGCCTTTCTGGACAAACATTATCAGTTCGTGGCTCTCCCATTCGGGCTAGCCACTGCACCTTATCTGGACGACATTCTAATTCAAGCGTCGTCTCTTTCCAAAGCAAAGGCTCATACAGACATTGTTCTAGCCTTTCTCAGATCTCACGGGTGGAAGGTGAACGTAGAAAAGAGTTCCCTGTCTCCGGAGACAAGAGTTCCCTTTTTGGGAACAATAATAGATTCTTTAGAAATGAAGATCTTCTTGACAGAGGTCAGAAAGTCAAAGCTTCTAAACGCTTGTCAAGTTCTTCTCTCTATTCTGCAGCCTTCCATAGCTCAGTGCATGGAAGTAGTAGGGTTGATGGTTGCAGCAATGGACATAGTTCCTTTTGCTCGAATTCATCTAAGACCATTACAACTGTGCATGCTCAAGCAGTGGAATGGGGACTATACAGACTTGTCTCCAAAGATTCAAGTAGACCAGATGACCAGAGACTCACTCCGTTGGTAGTTGTCCCAGGAACACCTGTCTCAGGGAATGAGTTTCCGCAGACCAAAGTGGGTCATTGTCACGACTGACGCCAGTCTATTAGGCTGGGGCGCGGTCTGGGATTCCCTGAAAGCTCAGGGTCTATGGTCTCGGGAAGAGTCTCTTCTCCCGATAAACATCCTGGAACTGAGAGCAATATTCAATGCTCTCCGGGCTTGGCCTCAACTAGCGAAGGCCGGATTCATAAGATTCCAGTCAGACAACATGACGACTGTAGCTTACATCAACCATCAGGGGGGAACAAGGAGTTCCTTGGCGATGAGAGAGGTATCCAAAATCATCGAATGGGCTGAGGATCACTCCTGCCACCTATCTGCAATCCACATCCCAGGAGTAGACAACTGGGAGGCGGATTATCTGAGTCATCAGACTTTCCATCCAGGGGAGTGGGAGCTCCACCCGGAGGTGTTTGCCCAGTTGACTCAATTATGGGGCATTCCAGACATGGACCTGATGGCGTCCCATCAGAACTTCAAGGTCCCTTGCTACGGGTCCAGATCCAGGGATCCCAAGGCGACTCTAGTGGATGCATTAGTGGCGCCTTGGTCGTTCAACCTAGCTTATGCGTTTACACCGTTCCCTCTCCTTCCCAGGCTTGTAGCCAGGATCAAACAGCAGAAGGCATTGGTGATTCTGATAGCTCCTGCGTGGCCGCGCAGGACTTGGTATGCAGACCTGGTGAATATGTCATCGGCTCCACCATGGAAGCTACCTTTGAGACAGGATCTTCCAAATCTAGTTTCTCTGCAGCTGACTGCTTGGAAATTGAACGTTTGATTTTATCCAAGCATGGGTTTTCAGATTCAGTGATAGATACTCTGGTCCAAGCCAGAAAACCTGTGACTAGAAAGATTTACCATAAAATATGGAAAATATATATCTGTTGGTGTGAATCCAAGGGATTCTCCTGGAGTAAGATTAAAATTCCTAAGATCGTCTCCTTTCTCCAAGAAGGTTTGGATAAGGGATTGTCAGCGAGTTCTTTAAAAGGACAGATTTCTGCTTTATCTGTCTTGTTACACAAACGACTGGCAGCTGTGCCAGATGTACAAGCTTTTGTTCAGGCTTTGGTCAGAATCAAGCCTGTTTACAGACCTTTGACTCCTCCCTGGAGTCTAAATTTAGTTATTTTAGTTCTTCAAGGGGTTCCGTTTGAACCCTTACATTCCATAGATATCAAGTTACTATCTTGGAAAGTTCTGTTTTTGGTTGCTATTTCTTCTGCTAGAAGAGTTTCTGAATTATCTGCTTTGCAGTGTGATCCACCCTATCTGGTGTTCCATTCAGATAAGGTTGTTTTGCATACCAAGCCTGGTTTTCTTCCAAAAGTTGTTTCCAACAAGAATATTAACCAGGAAATAGTTGTTCCTTCTTTGTGTCCGAATCCAGTTTCAAAGAAGGAACGTTTGTTACACAATTTAGATGTAGTCCGTGCTTAAAGTTCTATTTAGAAGCAACAAAGGTTTTCAGACAAACTTCTTCTTTGTTTGTCGTTTATTCTGGTAAGAGGAGAGGACAAAAAGCTACTGCTACCTCTCTTTCTTTCTGGCTGAAAAGCATCATCCGATTGGCTTATGAGACTGCCGGACGGCAGCCTCCTGAGCGAATCACAGCTCACTCTACTAGGGCTGTGGCTTCCACATGGGCCTTCAAGAACGAGGCTTCTGTTGATCAGATATGTAAGGCAGCGACTTGGTCTTCTCTGCACACTTTTGCCAAATTCTATAAATTTGATACTTATGCTTCTTCGGAGGCTATTTTTGGGAGAAAGGTTTTGCAAGCCGTGGTGCCTTCTGTTTAGGTAACCTGATTTGCTCCCTCCCTTCATCTGTGTCCTAAAGCTTTGGTATTGGTTCCCACAAGTTATGGATGACGCTGTGGACCGGACACACCAATGTTGGAGAAAACAGAATTTATGCTTACCTGATAAATTACTTTCTCCAATGGTGTGTCAGGTCCACGGCCCGCCCTGGTTTTTTAATCAGGTTTGAAAAATTTCTTTCTCTATACACTACAGTCACCACGGCACCCTATAGTTTCTACTTTTTTCTCCTAACCGTCGGTCGAATGACTGGGGGGGGCGGAGCCTGGGAGGGGCTATATGGACAGCTTTTGCTGTGCTCTTTGCCATTTCCTGTTGGGGAAGAGAATATTCCCACAAGTTATGGATGACGCCGTGGACCGGACACACCGTTGGAGAAAGTAATTTATCAGGTAAGCATAAATTCTGTTTTTTAAGAAAGCTTTTGAAGGAAAGACTGGTTTTGTTAGTGTTTTTGATAAGGTTGAGTGTGAAGTTAATGGTACGGATGGTGTTTTGCATGAAGTTCATGAGTTTTACAGTGATCTGTATAAAGAAAAAACAAGATAACAAGAGATGTTTTATTGGAAAATGAGTTGTTGGGAAAACATTGAGGTTAAGTTGGAAAAGTATGATAATGATTTGTTAGAAAGGGATCTAAGTTTGGATGAGATTGCAGAGGTTGTTAGGAGTTTTAATAATGGGAAGGTACCTGGTTGTGATGGTTTGCCTGTTGAATTTTATACTTGTTTTTGGAAATTGATTGGGGTGGATATGTTGGATGTTTGTAAGTTTGTTTTTAGAATGAATGTTTTGCCTGTTTCAATGAGGAAAGGTTTGATTGTTTTGTTATTTAAAAAGGGTGATAAGAGAGATTTGAGGAATTGGAGGCCGATTACGTTGTTGAATGTTGACTATAAGGTTATTGCAAAGGTGTTGGCAAATAGAATGTGTGGAGTGATTGGTAAGGTTGTGGGTGAAGAGCAAGTGTGTGCTGTTCCTGGGCGTCAGATTTCTGAAAGTTTGTTGTTACTACGTGATGTACTGTGGTATGTGAGGGAGAGGATGAGGTCTGTTGATGTTGCTATTGTGGATTTTGAAAAAGCATATGATAGGGTAGTGCATGATTTCATGTTTCATGTTTTAGAACGTTTAGGTTTTTCTGGTAAGATTATTGGATGGTTTAAATGTTTGTATAGTGATTTTGTGAGTCAAGTCCAGGTTAATGGTTTTTTGACTGAGGAATTTTGTGTTAAATCTGGAGTGCGTCAAGGATGTCCTTTGTCTCCTGTGTTATTTATATGTGTCATTGAGCCATTATTAACTAGTTTGAGGAAGGATAAATTAGTTAGAGGTGTGAGTGTTCCTGGTAGTAATGGAAGGTGTTTAAAAGTGATTGGGTATATGGATGATGTGAGTGTGGTATGTGAGACTCAGGCTGGTTTGAGGAGGGTGAAAACTTTAGTTGAATGTTTTTGTATGGCAAGTGGTTTCAGAGTTAATTGGAATAAGTGTAAAGTTAAAGTTTTTGGTAATGATAGGGAGATTGATTCCTGTGGATGGCCTGTGACTGAAGGTGCAGTTGAGGTGTTGGGTGTGAAATTTGATGTGGATTTGAAAGGCTTGGAAAGTTGGGAGAATGTTTTTGATAAAGTGAGTAGAAAACTTCAGTTTTGGTCTTTAAGGACTTTTTCTTTGGAAGGAAAAATGTTAGTTATTAAATCGGTTTTGATCCCTATTATGTTATATTTGGCGTTAGTTTTTCCGCCACCTGAGAGGATTTTTCTGAGAATTTTGAGAGTGTTGTTTTTTTTTTTCTGGAGTTCTGGTATGGAGCGTTTGAAAAGAGATGTTGTTGTTAAGAGTAAGAATGTTGGTGGTAAGGGTTTTCCAAATGTGGAGAGATTTTTGGCTGTGAAATATGTTAGTAGGTGTGTGGTTCTGAGTGGTAAGGATAGCATGGCTGGTTGTATGGTAAAGTATGCTTGTGGAAATGTTTTAAGACAATATGGTTTATTTGAGATTGATAGAAAGAAACCGGTATGTTTTGCTGTTCTGTGGTTTTATGTAAGGGTGGAATGTTGGATTAAAAAATATGGTTTGGAGAATGTTAGTAGGGAGATGTGGTGTGCAAACAGAATGGTGTTGAAAATGTTGGAGAAGAAGGAAGGTCTTGAGTTGATTGGGGGTTTGAATGAAAATGAATGTGTGTTGGTATGGAAAAATGTGTGTAATAAGTATTTGATGAATAGGCAGAAAGATATTAGTTGGATGAGTGTGCATAAGTGTTTGCCAACAAGGGATTTTCAGAGAATGCGTCGTTTAGTGGCTTCCGAAGTGTGTCCTAGAGATGGTTGTTTTCAAAGCGAGAGTGTTATTCATTTGTTTTGGAATTGTGAGTATGCTAGGGATTTTTGGAGAAGTTTGAAAAGGATGATTAAGGGTTTGACTGGAGTGCAGTTTTTTACTTTTAATATGATGATGTATGGTTTGTGTGGAAGTGGTGTGGAAAAGGATAAAGCAAGATTGATATGGTTGTTGGCATGTTGTGTGAAGGAGGTGTTGTGGGATGTGCGTAATATTTAGATTTTTAAGAAAGAGGCAGTTACTGTAGGTAATTGTGTGGGTATGATCCGTGGGAAGTTGTTTTTGTATTTTTCTTTTGATAGGAGGCGATATGGGGAATTAGATTCTGAAGCCATCTGGAAGACAAAGAAGTGGAAGGATTGGATTATTTAGTTGTTTTTTTTTTTGTTTGTTTTTTTTTTTTTTCCTCCAGTTTGTTTGTGTCTGTATTTGAAATATGTTTAATTTTATTTTGTGTGATTATTTAAGTTTAATGTTTGCATTTTCATTTTTTTTTTTTTTTTTTTGTGATGACAAAAATTTGAGTCAATATTTCAGTTTTGTAACAAGAGATATTTTGTTTGCATTTGTTATGATTTTATTTTGTATATATGCATATATGATTATTTTTCTAATAAAAGAATTACGAAACGTAAGTCTGGGGTTTAGCTGTTTCTTTCGTTCAGAGAGGTATTGCCTGGTATTTCGGGGCTGTACTGTACTGTGAAGTCAGGATCAGACTGATATGCTTCAGGAAAGTTTTTCTCTGTGAAAGGCACATGTTGGGCAAAAAGAGGCTGCTTCTTGGGTGGTAACTAGCCATAGAACAAGCTATTATGCTATTGTTCGTTCCCAGGTTGAGCGCGCCTCTCTTTTTATTTACATAAATATATATGTTTATAAACATATACATATATATTTATAGTGATCACACAGTCCCTATAGACTGCAATGTAAAGGCACTTTACACCCCACACCCGCCACTTTTAAACTTTAAAAACTGCTTTGTGCAGCTAATTTAAAAATAAAAATAAAATGCTGATATTATTTTTTATTTTAATAATCTACGCCATACTTAATTTAAGGGCCAATTGGGGGATATTTAGAAAACTAACCAGAGATCTGCCCTTAATTAGTAGATGTCCCTGCATTTAAAGAAAACATAGGACAGATTGCAGAAACGATAAACAGGGAAAGGCACAAAACTGCATATAAAATAGTATAGAAAAATAATTCCAACACATACAATCAGACATGTCAGACACTGATTATGGATACAAATTAATAATTAAATGAATTATGTTAAAGAGACAAATGTCAATAGTAAGCTGGAACTATAATAATTGAGCATATCATTTTAAGACAATTGACCCTGCACTACTGTGTTTTTAACCCCCACAAAGAGGTTAAACACAGAGTAGAAGTACCGCTCAGGACCCATAGAGGACTGCAGGTCTCAAGCAGAAACTGCCGCTGATCCAAACAGCAGCCCTAGTTACACATCTGTGTGACTAGCGCTGCAGATTGGATCAGCTCTACTGTGTGTTTGTCAACCCTAAAATGTGTTAGTCTTAAGATTACATGCTTTAACACATTAGAGCATGTGATTTTTCAACTATTATGCTCACATGCGCACACTCTGTGCACATGCACAGACATCACTGCGCACAAAGTATTCCTGTCAATAGGCTCTGCTGTATTCTTTAGATAGCTGTTGTTGAAGAAATAGCAATGCACATGGGTGAGCTAATCACACGAAGCATCTATGTGCAGCCACCAATCAGCAGCTACTGAGCCTATCTAGATATGCTTTTTAGGTAATAATATCAAGAGAATAAAGCAAATTAGATAATAGAAATAAATTTGAAAGTTGTTTAAAATTGCATGTTTTTCTAAATCATGAAAGAAAAAATTGGTTTCAGGTCCCTGTCCCTTTTAAACTGTTTGACCTCAATTCCAAGTGCCATGTCATAAGGAAACCAGGCACTGCTCATCACCTGTGCAAACCCTTCCCAACGGTAAAACATTGGGGTGGTAGTATGCTATGGGGGTGTTTTTGAGCAGTAGGGACTGGGGGACAGGTTGGTTGTGGGAAAGCTGAAGGCAGCAAAATTCAGAGACCCCTTAATGAAAACCTGGTCAGAACCACTCAGAATATCTGGAGAAAAAAAATCTTAAACCATTTTAGCATAAGGCTGCAACGTAACAAAATGCAAAATAATTAATGGGTCTTAATGTACTGTATATAAGGCTATTCAAATTGTTATTATACCACAGAAAAAAATATCAACATACTTTCTGGTTCTTATCTGTTTTCAAAATCTGTCATTATCTGTTATATTTGAACATTTATCAGTATTTTATATACAGAAATTGTAATATAGATTTGTTTTGATTAATAGATATTCAAAGATGTGTTAATTGTTCACCCAAGTAGAAAATACAATTACAATGTGGCCCCTCATTTAAAAGGGTTGGACACCCCTGATTTATACCATGTCTTGCCTCCATTGGTTGACGGACCGCCTGTGCAGGATCCCTTATCTGCACTTTCTAAACAAAAGAAAGCTGTAAAATAAAAATGAGGTTGCTCAAGCAAGTAAACGTAATCTCTGCATTGGTTTAAGACTTGCATTTAGCTGTCAGTTTACCTTTACACTTGTTTTCCTTATCATTTTTGTAGACTTGTAGAAACTGCAAGCCAGGAATAAAAATTGGATTTGGTATTTATTTTAATACTAATGAATTTAAAAAAAATAAATCATAAATGATAAATGCTGTCACTATGAATTAGATTAACTGATCCTCTTTATGGTGTAAATAATTGTATTATATTTGTAAGTTGGTGAAGTTTTGTTATATAACTTTAAAGTGATGGTAAACCTTAACAAATCAAATGCCATATTTTAATTTTTTTGTCATTAAAAAAGTATGTGTACCTTTATTTTGTTTTTAATCCACCTGCAAAAGGGTTGAATTAGTTCATATAGTACTTCTTCTATTACAATGTTATGCCGCTCCACTTTGATTAACTTTTTTTTTTTATGACAATTCCAGTGAAAATCCAATCAACATGTGTGTCATTTGACAATCTTTAAGTCCAGCCCCTATGTAAAGAGTGTGGATGTGACTGCTCTATACATCACAGCCCAACCAAAAGAAGAAATGAAGGGGGGCGGAGGGACAGACAATACCAATTAGGATTATAAAATATATATACACTTTAAAAAAAACAATTATTTGGGTTTTCTTGCAAACTAATATATTTTTCATTGCAGCATTCTTATAGTCTGAAATTTACCATCAATTTAACCTTAAAGGGACATGAAACCCCACATTTTTCATTCAAGATTCAAACCGAAAATGTGATTTTAAACAACTTTTGCCTCTATTTATCTAAATTGCTTCATTCTCTTGGTATCCTTGGTTGAAAAGCATATATAGGTAGGCTCAGGAGCAGCAATTCCTTACTGGGAGCAAGCTGCTGATTGGTGGCTGCACAAAAATGCCTCCTTTCATTGGTTCACCAGATGTCTTCAGATAGCTCCAGTAATGCGTAGCTGTTCCTTAAAAAAAAAGAATACCAAGAGAATGAAGCAAAATAGATAAAAGAAGTAAATTGGAAAGTTGTTTAAAATCACATGCTCTGTTTGAATCGTGAAAAATAAGAAAAAGAAAAATGTTGGGTTTCATGTCTCTTTAAAGGAGCACTAAACACAGTAGCATATCATAATCAATAAATGCATAATAAATAGACAATGCAAAAGCACTTAATTTAAACGAGTTGTAATTAGTAGTTTTTTTGACAAATGTCACTTAAAGGGACAGTCAACACCAGAATTTGTGTTGTTTTAAAAGATAGATAATCCCTTAAAGAGCCAGTAAACCCACCAAATAATGTTATATAATTCTGCACATAGTGCATATAACATTAGGTTAGCGCCAGCTTTCAAAATCAAAGTATGTCACAGATATTTTCCTACAAAAATGTATTTTACAGACCGCCTGGCTCTACTGAGGGGGTCTGCTTTTTTTCTAAGCGCATCGGGCACGCTCTCTAATCACAGCTGGCCAGATCACGCCATTAAAATGAATGTAGCTCGCTCGACCAGAGCGGGAGCGAGACAGATTTATTTTAATGGCGCGATCGGGCCGGTTGTGACTAGACAGTGTGCCCGATGCGCTTAGAAAAAAAACAGCCAGTAAAATACATTTTTGTAGGAAAATATCTGTGACATACTTTGATTTAGAAAGCTGGTGCAGTATGTGCAGAATTATATAACATTATTTGGTGGGTCTACTGGCCCTTTAATTACCCATTCCCCAGTTTGGCATAACCAACACAGTTATATTAATACACTTTTTACCTCTGTAATTATCCTGTATCTAAGCCTCTGCAAACTGCCCCCTTATTTCAGTACTTTTGACAGACTTGCATTTTAGCCAATCAGTGCTCACTCCTCAGTAAATTCACGTGCATGAGCTCAGTGTCATCTATATGAAATACATGAACTAATGCCCTCTAGTGGTGAAAAACTGTCAAATGCAGAGATGACCTTCAAGGTCTAATAAATTAGCATATGAACCTCCTAGGTTTAGCTTTCAACTAAGAATACCAAGAGAACAAAGCAAAATTGGTGATAAAAGTAAATTGGAAGGATGTTTAAAATTACATGCCCTATTTGAATCATGAAAGTTTTTTTTTGGACTTGACTGTCCCTTTAATTACATTTCCCTTCCTAATGCATCATGTGACAGCCATCAGCCAATCACAAAATGCATATACGTATATCCTGTTTATCTTGCATATGCTCTGTAGGAGCTGGTGCCTCAGAAAGTGTTTATATAAAAATACTGTGCACATTTAGATAATGGAAGTGAATTGCAAAGTTGTTTAAAATTGTGTGTTCTATCTGAATCATGAGTCTAATTTTGACTTGACTGTCCCTTTTAAAAAGCCCTAAGGAGTAGAATGTGGGATCAATAGGGTAAGAAAATAATGGGGGGAAGTATTTTTTACCAATGACAAAAAAAAAAACAATATATAACATCTGGCTATGCTTTTCAACAAAGGATGCCAAATTTGTAAAAAGTAATCTGAAAAATCTCTTAGATGTTTTGTTGTCTAAAACTTTCCGAACCTTGAATGTTTACAGCTGGCTTTCCTGTCCTTTTAACAGTATACACCCAAAAGTGGGAACATTTCATTGTGAACTATAATTGAAAGGATAAATTACCAGTGATACATAATTATCTGAAATTGTGTGAGAAGACTATTAAAAATGTATTAAAAATGAGCGACTTTGGGTTCAAAGGGACAGTATTTTCCCAGTTTGTGTTTTTGGAAGACATAGATTTATATTTTATTTACAGTGTGCAAGCCTAAATCTCTAATAGTGTTAGATGTTAAAACAGTAATTTGTTCTTACTTCACAAACAGGTCACAATGAAGTTTTAAAGGGACATAAAACCTTACATTTTTCTTTTATGATTCAGATAGAGCATACATTTTTTTAAACAACTTTCCAATCAATTCAATCTTTTGTTGAAGGAACAGCATTGCACTACTGGGAGGTAGCTGAACACATCTCGTTAGCCAATAGCAAGAGGCATATATGTGCAGCCACCAACTGCCTGCTAGCTCTTAGTAGTGCATTGCTGTTATTGAGCTTCCCTAGGTATGCTTTGCAAAACAGGACACCAAGAAAATGAAGCAAATTTTGCACAGTCTTTTTAGATGCACACTTTCTGGGGAACAGGATCCTACTGAGCATGTGCACAAGCTCACTGGGTAAATATATACTAGTCTGTGATTGGCTGATCGCTGCCACATGATACAGGGGGACAGAAAATGGGAGAAAAAATAAATTTGTCAGAAAAAAAAATCTACTGCTTATTTGAAATTCACAGTAAGTGCTATTGCATTGTCTTTGTATTATGCACTTGTAGTTATGCAATTCTACTGCATTGATTGGTCCTTTAAGTTGATTAGAATTTCATGCTCTATCTGAATCATGAAAGTGTAATTTGGACTTTACTGTCCCTTTAAATATAATATTGTATTAAAGGAACAGTCTACTAAATAATTGTTTTGTTTAAAAAGATATATAATCCCTTTATTACCCATTCAACAGTTTTGCATAACCAACACGGTTATATTAATATGCTTTGTACCTCTGTGATTACCTTGTATCTAAGCCTCTGCAGATTGCCCCCTTTTACTTCTTTTGACAGACTTGCATTTTAGCCAATCACTGCTGACTCCTAGGTAACTCCACGGACATGAGCACAATGTTATCTATTTGGCACACATGAACTAACGCCCTTTAGTTGTGAAAAAACTGTCAAAATGCCCTGAGATATGAGGCAGCTTTCAAGGGCGTACAAATTAGCATATGAGCCTACCTAGGTTTAGTTTTTAACAAAGAATACCAAGATAACAAAGAAAATTTGATAATTAAAAATAAACTGGAAAGTTGTTTAAAATTTAAAAGCCCTTTATGAATCCTAAAAGTTTAATTTTGACTAGGCTGTCCCTTTATGTTGATTTTAAGATGGTCCTGGAACCTAACTCCTTGACTCACATTATATAAGATTCACACAGATTATTAACGATTCCTTCAGGAATAGAATCCCAGTGCAAATCCAGAGCTACCTGTATATATGTTTTTATTAGCGAACCAAAGCTAACGCAGAATAAAAAAACAAGTCAGTGCTGCAGATATAAGAATGAAAACACAAGTAATGCAAGGACACAATTTGTATGCTATGTCTAAAGTAGAAATCTAAATGACTTAATACAAATTATAGCTGTTCAAGTTAGAATATTTGCCTATTAAAATGTCTGTTTAATCTGGTTAAAACTGTGGAATGAAAAGATAAGGAGATAAGGATGGTAATTATTGGGGACGTGGGTTTAGTATTGGGAAGGATTTAAGAAATGAAGCTGCAGTGAGCAGGACTATAGCCTCATTATAATGAAAATAAAGCTGTTTCAGTAGTAATGGGCACACAGAAATACACTGTTCTCTGGCAGGTGGAATAATCATGTAGCAACACAGCAGTAAAGCTATTATAGCAGTAAGGGAAAGCACTGAGTGTGCCGAAGAATAATATAAAAAGCTGCCCTGTGCAGAATAACAGAACCTGGGGGTGTTGGAAACAAATAAATACAAATATTGTGATAAGTTATTATATGCCAAAATGGCTTGTCCTTAGAAAATGGAAAAGCATCACTATGGGGAATAATAAGTTAGATGTTATAACTGAAGCAAAGTTAAACTTAAATTTAATTCACAATAAAATGTTATGAGTAGTTGGGGAAAAAAAGTTGTGTTTTTTTTTTATTATTTTTCATGTTTTTCCTGTGTTTGCTCTGAAAATTCAGTTTTTTTTTTAAATTGATCTCAGAGAGGCTTGAGCGGATCTCATAGGATCCAGAACCCTTACCCGAAAATGTTAAACTGAGTGAGTGTTAAATCAGCATAGGAACTCTAATATACTCAATTTTTGTAAAAATAAATTGTTTTGAAATCCTTCCTTTACAATGCCATGCTTAAAGACTATAAGAATGTTGCAATGAAAAATATATTAGTTTGCAAGTCAAACCACATAATTATTATTTTATATATATATATATATATATATATATATGTAACGGGGTTTGGCCTAGGCCCACAATTACCCCTGTGGGTCTTTACCCCAGCTACCTCCATGTGCTCTGCAGGCTGATCCTGAGTCTCCGCTACCTGGGAGTTGGGGTACATGACTGTGGCAGTGCCTCCACCTGACTGGGCATCCAGGGCAAGAATGGGTTTCCCAGACAGGAACATAATAAATAACTACAACACACACAGTAATAACAGTAAAACAGTATGAACATGTATTAAAGGATTATGGTAAATAAAAATAAGGCAAGAAATACAGTGGCTAACTAACACACCGACTCTCTCTAACCAGGCCCAGCACCCTCCCAAACCACCTGCGAACCCACCCTCAGGCTTCACCCTAATGGCTGATGGGTACCAGTTGGTGCACATAAATGTTGGGGCCCTTTAAGGTAATCCACATGCATTTAAACAGTTGCAGCTCATAGGAAACTGCAATCCACAGGAAGAGCTGTTTATAAGTTTATGTGATGGACAGAATGCCCTGTCAGTATGACAAGGAGAGAGGATACTTCTTACCACTAAACAGGCTGAAAGAAAACTCCAAGGTCTGCCAGTCATTTACTTTGTCTGCATTCTTCTCCACAGCTCTCTAACAGGGACAGACTGCAGCTGGCAGCATACACTAAATCAGCAGAGGGATGCTGTTACTTTACAAGATGAAGTCTGCAGCTCTCACACAGCCAGGCCTCACACACACCTTCACTGCTCTGACATGTCTGCTTCCTCCTGTGTCTTACACTCTTCTTTCAGTTTCACTTGATCACATGACCAACCAGTCTAATAGTTGCCTAGGCAACTTCTCCTGCAGAATGTATACAGGTGCAAATGTTCAACAGGAAGGGCTACATTCTCCCCCTTGTAAAATCCTTGCCTTCCACTGGCAAGGTTCCACCAAGAGGTAAATTGAAAAAACAAAACATATAAATAATAATAAATGCAGTCCTATAAACAAATGTTAACTATCTTACAGTTATTCTAGTACAGAGAGGTTCCAACATTCATAATGTCCGCAACCGCATACAGTAAATCAACCATTTTAGACTGTACCTGGGGCATATGTACATAACTGGGTTCTCCGACTTGATCGTAAGTAAGAACCCTGGGAGGCTGTCGTATTCTAGTACCCAGTCTCTGTTCTCTCTGAGGAAGTCCAGAATGTTCCTGGGAATCTTCAGCTCTGGCCACTTGGGTGGGGAGTTCACCAGATGCTTGAGACCCTGGCTTTCCCATGATACAAGAGTCTCTTTTTGGGGTCCCAGGCACAAAGTTGGGGCTGTTGGGATTCAATGTAGAGGAGGCTAAGGGAGGAGAGGAAGGAAAGTGCTGTGTTTCCTCAGCAGGAGGAGACCACCATTGATCATCAGCACTAAGAGCTTCTGGGGTCTCTACTGCCTCATTTTCAGGACTCTCCGTTGTGCTTTTCTCCCATTCACTACTACTCCCTTCCTCTTCATCGATATAGGCTATTGGTAGTAGATGGTTCCTATGCCAAGCTTTGATCCGGCCTTCTGGGCCTTTTATATTATACACTGGCAGCCCCTTTAGCTTAGACACAACTTCAAATAGGGTATCCTTCCATCTGTCTGCTAATTTGTGTTTCCCAGGTACCCCTAGATTCCGGAGGAGAACCTTATCTCCCGCTTGGACTTCCTGATGCTTCACTTTGGTATCGTATCTTCTTTTGTTGCGTTCCTCCATTTTTGCCGCAGCTTGAGTGGCCAACTCATAGGCACTGTGAAGGTTTTGTCTGAGGGTCCTCACATACTGGAAGTGAGAGTCTGACTTTGTCCCATCTGGGGACACCCCCAACCGGACATCTATCGGTAGTCTGGCTTCCCTTCCAAACATTAGGAAATAGGGTGAGAATCCTGTAGACTCATGCCTTGTGCAATTATATGCGTGGACCATGGCTTCTACATGCTTACTCCAGGACCGCTTCTCCACTTGTTTCAGAGTCCCGAGCATGTCTAGGAGTGTCCTATTAAAACGCTCAGGCTGGGCATCACCCTCAGGGTGGTAGGGTGTTGTTCTGGACTTGTGAACCTGCAACATATCCAGCAGTTCTTTGATCAGCTTACTCTCAAAGTCTCTACCTTGATCAGAATGTATTCGATTGGGCAGACCGTAGTGCATAAAATATTTCTGCCAGAGGACCTTGGCTACGGTCACAGCCTTCTGGTCTTTAGTGGGAAAAGCCTGAGCGTATCTGGTGAAATGGTCTGTTACTACCAGAACATTCCCAATTCCGGTAGTATCATTCTCAATACATAGATAGTCCATGCACACAAGATCCAGGGGTCCTGTACTTCTCAGGTGGCCCATAGGGGCAGCTCTCACAGGCAGAGTCTTTCTCTGAATACATCTTCTGCAGGTCTTCACATAATGTTCAACATGTTCTCTCATGCGAGGCCAATAGAACCGGTCTTGTACCAGGCCATAGGTCTTGTCTACCCCAAGATGCCCATGTTGATCATGGAGAGCTCTCAGGACCATTCCCCGATATCTATGAGGTAACACTAGCTGCTTTCGACCAGGGTGGTCATGGTATTTTATAATTCTATAAAGGATTCCATCTTCTAGATGTAGTTTACTCCATTCTCTCCGGTACAAATCTCTTTGTCCAATGGGAAGGGAGCTCAGTAATTTAGGGTTCTTGGCTCTCATTGCCTTGAGGACTGTACCTATATACCAGTCCTGTGACTGGGCTTTCTTCTTGTCTTCATTGGTTATGTGAGACCACTGTTGGAGCATTGCTGGAGCACAGAATACCTCTGGTACGGCTTCTGGGGAGTGACATATGGAGTCTATTCCTCTGAGTTCAGAGAACTCATCCTGCCTCTCAGCCACTACATATGTTTGGCACAGGGCTCCTACCCCAGGCACAGGGATTTCTTCCCATTCCTCCTTTTCTTCATGAGGAGGAAGTCCAGGTCTGCGGGACAGAGCATCCGCACTGACATTCTTAGGGCCTGGCTTGTATTTAAGGCTGAAACTATAGTTTGACAATGCTGCCAGCCACCTATGCCCTGTGGCATCCAGCTTTGCTGTTGTTTGAATATAAGTAAGCGGATTGTTATCCGTCCTTACCTCGAATGTTGCTCCATATAAATAGTCATGTAACTTGTCCACAATTGCCCACTTGAGCGCCAAGAATTCTAGCTTATGGACCGGATAGTTTTTCTCTGCACCAGTTAGACTTCTACTTATGTAGGCCACTGGTCTTAACCCTTCTGGGTAGCTCTGATGCAATACGGCCCCTAGGCCTTCCATACTGGCATCAACATGGAGCACATATGGTTTCTCGGGATCTGAATATGCCAATACAGGAGCTTCTGTGAGTCTTTTCTTCAAGATTAAGAAGGCTTCTTCGCATCCTGAGGTCCATTTCTTTCCGAAGGAGTCTTTAGGACTTGGCGCCTTAACACCCTCTATAGCTGAGTTAGTCTTTAACAGGTTGTGTAGCTCTCGAGCAATCTTTGAATAGTCTTTCACAAACCTCCGGTAGTAACCGCAGAATCCAAGAAATGAGCGCAGCTCACTGATGTTATCTGGCCTGGGCCAGTTCATCACCGCTTCAATTTTGGTCGGGTCAGTTGTCACACCTTGTGCGGAAACAATGTGACCTACATATGTAACAGAGTTCTGGGCAAATCGACATTTGTCTATTGATAATTTCAGACCCTCTGCTTGGAGTCGATCCAACACCTTCAGCAATCGCTGTTCGTGCTCTTCTGGTGTCCTTCCAAACACTATGAGGTCATCAAGATAGACTAGGCACTCTTTGGGATTCATATCCCCCACAGTCTTCTCCATCAGCCTTTGAAAGGTGGCGGGAGCTCCAGTGACCCCTTGGGGCATCCTGGTAAACTCGTAGAATCCCAAGGGACAGATGAAAGCTGTCTTTTCCTGATCCTCCTTCTTCATGGGTACCTGATAATACCCAGACCTCAAGTCCAGGACGCTGAACCACTGGCTTCCAGAAAGGGCATCTAGCAGATCTTCTATCCGTGGCAGAGTATATTGATCTGGCACAGTCCTTTTGTTTAAAGTCCGATAGTCTATGCAAAGCCGGACTGTGCCATTCTTTTTCCTAACTACCACTATGGGTGAGGCATATGGACTTCTGGACTCTTTAATAATGCCAGATTCTTCCATCTGTTTGAGTATATCCCGGACATCTTCCACATCTCGAGGGGGTATTCTCCTTGATCTTTCTCTGAAAGGAGCTGGGTCAGAAAGTCTGATAGCATGTGTGGCACTCTTTGCACATCCCACATCCATTTCTTTCCTGGAGAAAACTTTCTCTCGAGTAGCTAATTTGGATCGGAGGCTATCTCTCCACTTTGGTGGTAGAGGAGAATCTTCCAGTTCAAAAACTATAGGTCCTTCATGATCACCTCCCTGTTCTGCCTTTACAGACATTACTGAAGAGACTTGGTCCAACAAGTGAATCACACCAATCTTCTGGTGACGATCAATTCTGATCTCTGTGGGTGTTAAGTTTCTTATCATTATGGGAAAATCTTTACACCAGTGATTCCGCCAGTCTTTCACCTCAGGTATGAGAGTCCACCCTTTTTTTTCATCCTCCTCAGGCAAGGACTCAATGAGGTATTGCCTGGTTCCTCCTGATATTTCATGGTGCATAGATGCTATGGCTCGTAGAGTCTTAGTCTCTCCAGGCCTTACAAATAAAGGTTCTTTCCCTGAGTAGTGGCATGATCCTGGTCTAGCTTGTAGGGCTAGTCGATGGCATTCTTTCCCTAGAACAGGGCTGACTTCCATCAGTCTGGTTAGAGATACATCTCCCACTTCAGTTAGGTAGGCCCTGAACATGTCCTGCACCATTCTTGCGTTGGTACCCAAAATTATTGGGGCGCACATTGTTTTCTTCATGGAGCATACAAGAGCTTCCAATTCCATATGGCAGATCATTCCTGTGTTTAACTGTGGGATTGTTATTGTCACTCTTATACATCCCTCTACAGGCTGGGCCTGAGATCCCACTCCCCACAACTGCAACTCTCCTGCTGGCTCCAGGGGAATATGTTTTAGATGATGGTCATAGAAGTCTCTATTAATGATGGTGACCTGGGATCCAGTATCTAACAAGGCCGAGGCATGAATATCTTCTATTTGTAACTGTATCAGAGATTTGGGCCCGATCTTGGCCCCCACAGATAATATGGGTGTGGTTCTTTTTCCTCTTTTCCTGAAAGGACTGGTAGCTTGAGCCTCCTCCAGCTCAATAGCTAGCACATCCACTTCTGTATCTGATGAATTAGTGGGACACTCCCGCTTGAAATGCCCTGATTTTCCACACTTAAAACAGTTCCCTCGGGGGGACTGTTCCTCTGGGAATAACCTTCCTGTGGTCTCCCTGCGGTGCTGCCTCCTGGTAGGAGAATAATCTGTACTTCTTGGCGATGACTTAGACAATAATTCTAATTCAGCTACCTTTTTTTAAGGACGAACAGTTCCATATCCTCTTTATCTGCAGCTTTAGAAGAATTTCCTTTTTGTGGAGGAGATGGGGACATTTGGTTCTCCAGTATTTTTGCTTTTCGGATCAGTGTGGAATAGGACAAGACTTGATCATCCAACTTAACTCTTAACATGATCATGACTGGATCATTGCTAAGGCCTCCCTTCTGAATTTGTTTGGATAGTCGAGCATCCAACTCAGATGCAGTGACTGCTCCATTATGAAACAGTTTTCCCAGTGACAATTGTAATCGATTGATATAGTCTGAAGCTTTCTCATGTTCCTTCTGTTTAGTGGCTAGGAACTTGATTAATAGATCATCAGAGTCCTCAGATTTTCCATACGCATCCTGCAAAACTTTCAGGTAATCTTGTGCGGTAGCTTGTTCATTCACTCCCCTAAACAGCCTTATCATATTTGTAGCTGGGAAACGAAGACTCTCCATTATCCGTTGTTTTTTTATGTTATCCGTACAAGACCATTCTTCCAATAATTGTACAGCATTATCCTTCCAGGCCTTAAAGGGCTCCTCCCCGGCAGGAACAGGTTGATTCCCAGAAAACACTTTCAGCTTACGGTAACTGTGGGTATGGGTAGCTGTTACTATGGCTTCTGAGAGTTTTTGCAGTATTTCAGATATGTTACTCTCTCCTGAACTTGTGGTTCTCAATAGGGAATCGCCTGGTTTTGGGGATGTTGGAGATGAGGGAACCACTAGATCTGGGGTCTTAGGGGCAGTTGTCCCTTGCACACTGGAAAAGTAGACATTTCGTTTGGGGATGGCCCCAGTCTCTACAGGGGTAACCGGTAATCTCCTGGGGGGTTTCTCTGACAAAGGGGACAGAATCTGGGAATAACTTGATACATTAAAGTCTCTTTGGCCTATAGTGGAGGGTTGCTGCAGTGTAACCCCTTCCTCCTTATCAGGGAGAGCGTACACTAAGCGACATCCTTCAGGAGCTGTTTCAAGAAGGTATAGACATGTAGGCCTATGACGGCCTCTCAAATCTGCATGGGAATATACTAACATGTAAGTTTGACCGTATGAATCATGCAGGATGTCTCTGATGGTAGCCATCTCTATTCCCAGTATAATCTCTACGCACTTGGTGACATGTTTTATCTCACTATAGGGAGGTACCTGGCATATCATCACTGCATGATGCAATGGTACCTTCTGTTGCTGGGCCCAATCTGTTACAAATGGGAGTGTGGGCCGGGGAATTAACGGATCCTTACTGGGTGTACCCCAATTTATCTCAGCAGTACCACCAAATGTAACGGGGTTTGGCCTAGGCCCACAATTACCCCTGTGGGTCTTTACCCCAGCTACCTCCATGTGCTCTGCAGGCTGATCCTGAGTCTCCGCTACCTGGGAGTTGGGGTACATGACTGTGGCAGTGCCTCCACCTGACTGGGCATCCAGGGCAAGAATGGGTTTCCCAGACAGGAACATAATAAATAACTACAACACACACAGTAATAACAGTAAAACAGTATGAACATGTATTAAAGGATTATGGTAAATAAAAATAAGGCAAGAAATACAGTGGCTAACTAACACACCGACTCTCTAACCAGGCCCAGCACCCTCCCAAACCACCTGCGAACCCACCCTCAGGCTTCACCCTAATGGCTGATGGGTACCAGTTGGTGCACATAAATGTTGGGGCCCTTTAAGGTAATCCACATGCATTTAAACAGTTGCAGCTCATAGGAAACTGCAATCCACAGGAAGAGCTGTTTATAAGTTTATGTGATGGACAGAATGCCATGTTAGTATGACAAGGAGAGAGGATACTTCTTACCACTGACAGGATTCTGCACAGGCTGAAAGAAAACTCCAAGGTCTGCCAGTCATTTACTTTGTCTGCATTCTTCTCCACAGCTCTCTAACAGGGACAGACTGCAGCTGGCAGCATACACTAAATCAGCAGAGGAATGCTGTTACTTTACAAGATGAAGTCTGCAGCTCTCACACAGCCAGGCCTCACACACACCTTCACTGCTCTGACATGTCTGCTTCCTCCTGTGTCTTACACTCTTCTTTCAGTTTCACTTGATCACATGACCAACCAGTCTAATAGTTGCCTAGGCAACTTCTCCTGCAGAATGTATACAGGTGCAAATGTTCAACAGGAAGGGCTACATATATATATATATATATGTGTGTGTGTGTGTGTATATGTATGTATGTATATATGTATGTGTGTATATGTATGTATGTATATATGTATATATATGTATATATGTGTATATATATATATATATATATATATGTGTGTGTCTGTGTGCATATATATAGGATAGCCTCTGATGAAGTGAGCTGATACGCTCACGAAACGCGTAAGGCACGTGACGCACGTTCGTGACGTCACTTCCGGAACTTCGACACACTCGGCGAGACTTTGCCACTAGCTGCCCCTGCAGCGCTTTTTGTCTCAGCCGCTTTACCTCATTTTTGATCCCTAGGATCTTCCATTTGCCCGACGGCCCAGCCCAGCTTTAATCTGTAAGTAAATTACATTGACATCCACACGGCACCTCATTCCGCCGTTTCAATTGGCCACTCGCATACCCTATTGAGCGTTTGGCTTCTGCCTTTTTTGCCCCTTTTTTGCACTTTATTAATATTGCCTATATACATATGTTTGCTATTTTTGTATGCTTTTATCTGTGCTTTTAATTGTTTATTTATCATTTACACCCTATATCTTATATCCTATGAGAAATATATTTTAATGAGAAACAATAAAATTATAAGTGTTTTAAAATTGGATTTCACCACACATATACATCTTTTTTATACCCCTATACTTATTTTTCAATACACTTTTTTAACAAATATATTTTTCTTATGAATTTATTTTTCCTCTGGTTATCAGCTCATAATAAACTGGAACTTCCTTCCTTTTTACCCTCTGTCCACATTTACAGTGTGGTGAGAATTGGAAGTTCCCACAAGCAGCCTCCGTTTCCACTACAACCGCTTCCACAGTAACTAAGTGGTTGCCTTTTGATTCAGCACACGCAACTAACATTATATATATATATATATATTATATATAATATATACATAGAATATATACAAACTGTTTATATACAACTACATATATTCACACATCTCTTTTTTTATATTTTATATTTTTTATCTTTTACTTTTTTGATATATAAATATATATTTAAATATTTTTTGGGGGGCATATTTTCTCGCCTCCCTTACTCTTGCTTTGGTGTTAACATACACCACCCATCTCTACTCGTCGCTGATCGCTGATCCCTGTGATCCAACAGGTGAGCATTTATTATCATTCATTTTGATCTCAATTACCAACCACTCATCTGGGGATATTCCCATTTTGTTTTCCTCCCCCTCTCCCACCCACTTATGAGGAACATCTTCTACAAGCGCTATTAGAACACACCCGATTCCAATCCTCACTACTTTCGTCTCACCCAGGAGGAATGAGACATCACTAATAGCAGCAGGTATTGGACATCCTCATATAGTTTTTCACTATACAACTACTATTGCTCTAATTGTGGCGCAACTATCTACAACCCTCTCTCTCCGCATATATATATATATATATATATATATATATAGTGTGTGTGTGCGGGGGGTACTTGCCTAGATGTGCAAATTGTCTGTGCAATAATAATATTGCTCTTACTTTTATGAAATGGAGGATTTTAATCTCATGCTTTTATCTCCACCATAATATATATATATATATATATATATATATATATATATATATATATATATATATATATATCTGCATACAGAAGATGAAGTGCTCTACTAAGAACGAACAGCTCGGTAGCTTGTTCTATGGTGAGTTACCACCTAGGAGCAGCCTCTTGT
The DNA here is from genome assembly GCF_027579735.1 of Bombina bombina. Taxonomy (NCBI): domain Eukaryota; kingdom Metazoa; phylum Chordata; class Amphibia; order Anura; family Bombinatoridae; genus Bombina; species Bombina bombina. The sequence continues at coordinate 196,472,937 of NC_069507.1, read as the reverse complement.
AGCCCAATTGTGCTTTTCACGGAGGAGAACTTTCTT
>NC_069507.1:196390401-196467901 GCF_027579735.1 Bombina bombina | reverse complement strand
GAAATGCAAAAAATCTCAGAGCTGCATGTGGATTGGATATATTGAACACTCTACTATGGTAGCCTGTCAGTCTAAATATACTAAAAAAAAGTTTTTGTGAATAAAAAAGCTTTTTGTAGAGTTATGGAACATAAATGAATCACTCTACCATGCAGACCCTCAGGACAATACACCAAATGAAAAAGTGTGAATCCGTTGATTATGCCTTTCCTGTATCAAGAAATATTAGCGACTGAATATATTTTCACCCACTGAGCCAACAGAGAATAAAACTATTTTTGTGTCTAATAAACCATAAGCTCTGCTGCTTATAGAGGTCATGTGTACACGTATTGTGCATTGAAAAACTGATGTCTCACAATTATTATACTAAGAAAGAGAGCTGTGTAAACTGTAGAACACTTTAAACTGGCGTCCTATCATCACTAAATGGCGTTTCCAAACCATTTGCCACATAAAGGGGCGCAGGACAAAGCTGACAAGGATCAATGCTTTCACAGAAATCTCTTTAATTGGCTTAGGAATCTTCCGTGGACTTCCATTGATGTAGTGACTCAGAAAGAGACAGGAGACAAAAGGGAATTTAAGTAAAAAGTCACTGGACTGTATTCCCCGCTTTGTACAAAAGCTCACTGACGTGAAGGGGCACGCCAATATCTGTGTCTAGCTAACCAGTCATCCGTTCACATAAAAATAATTCATTTTCTTCTATATTACTGACCATGTCTGTGATCCTCTGTACCTTATTGAGGAGACATATGATATGTTATTTTACAAGCTAATTGTGTTGCATTAATTGAGAATATGTATTAGAATATTAAAGGGATATTCTAGATTTATTAAAGGGATATTCTAATGGTAGTGTTACATACTCTTAAAGGGATACTAAACACAACTTTTATCATTCATGATTCAGATAGAGCATGCAATGTCAAGAAACTTTCTAATTTACTCCTATTATAAATTTGTCTTTGTTCTCTTGCTATCTTTACTTAAAAAATCAGGAATGTGATGCATAGGAGCCGGACCATTTTTGTTTGAGAATCTGGGTTATGCTTGCTTATTGGTGGGTAAATGTAAGCCTCCAATAAGCAAGCACTATCCATGGTGCTGAACCTAAAATGGGCTGGCTGCTAAGATTTACATTGTTGCGTTTAAAATAAAGATAGCAAGAGAACAAAGAAAAATTGATAATAGGAGTAAATTAGAAAGTAGCTTAAAATGTCATGCTCTATCTGAATCATCAAAGAAAAAAAAAAATGGGCTCAGTGTCCCTTTAATGGCACATTTAAGGTTTGCATTAGTGACCCTGGCTTACTGTGGAAGTGATTGCAAAAAAAAAAAAAAAAATTGCATGGAGAGAGAAAACACACAAAAAAAATAATTATAGCCTCTCTTAGCAAGATAAACAGCTCTTAAACTAAACTTTGCTTTTTCAAATTTATTTGAGGAACCTCACAGTACTGATGAGCCTTCTTAGATAATCTCGCCAGGCCAGAGAATTTTAGAGAATCAAGCCCTATGTATTGAACCCTTGCAGGAATTGCAGCTTCAAAGTAGAACACAGCCAGAGAGTCAGCCAGAATTGTCAATTGCATTTAGCTGGCAATCACCAGCCTTTTTCTGTTCAGGAGCTGCATTTTGGGGGTTGAACACATAGGGGTCAATCATAATCCTTTAAAATATGCTATGTAATGAATTTTCTGCAATATTCACTAACAGGACAGTGTACTGTAATTTTCCCCCCTTAATATGTTTCCAATAACTTATTATACCAACTGCAGAGTATAAAATGCATAAGTAATAGTTTCTTTTGGTTTGTTTTTGCACATGAAATGGTGTTTTTTTTTTGTTCTTTGCAGGGAAATCAATTAACTTTATTGTATCTCTTTCTGTACACACACATGCATATTTATATTATCTCTATCTGTGTACCAAAGCCCAATACTTAGAGAGAACAATTGAAAATTAACATTGTATCTCTCCTAACCCCCAATGGAAGTGTAATTTCTTCTGCTGGCTATGTTTACATATCTGTCATATAGCCAATACTTAAGTATAGAAACTTTCAGTATAGGTAGGGATACCTCAGGCAAAATCAGCTATTTTATGTTGAAATAAAGTTAAATGAGCTATGTGTAAACAATTTAATGCAGGTACAATGGATTATTGGGAACAAATCAAAGGGGAGAAAAATAGAATAAATTGTCACTTTAAAGTCTATGAGGATTTTTTGTGGTTAAATAATTTAAAAATATTTTGCAAAGTATTGTAATCAAACTCATTGTTATCTAGGATCATAAATGCAGAAATGATATGCGCTAACAAACTAGAATGTGCCATTTTTAAAAATATATGACCTTAACTACATCCTTTGAAGCTTTTATTTTTGATAATTTTTCACAAAAAGGGCCACAATGGAATTATTATTTTTGTAATCCTCTTGTGGGCTGATGGGCAAATATCCAAAATATTACTAATACAAAATATATACTGTATTTCTATATAAACACCTGCAATGGTGTAGCTCGGTGTGTGTACAATTAATCTGTTGTTTTTCAAATTATTTTATCATATGACACCTTTGTGCACTGTTCTACTTGTGTTATCTAACAGATCAACACATATATAGGATTTCCTCTATTTCATTTTCTCTCCTGCAGAAGTATTTGCTACCTGAAGTGGAATATCACTCTTCTAATAATAATAATCAGTGCTTTTTTGTAAAAAAAAAAAAAGGGGGTCCGGTACTAAAAAAAAAAAAAAGGTGCCGGGACTCACTGATTATTGATTGATATATCGTGCTCAGTAACTTTGAGAAAAGCAACGGGACAAATCTATTTGCAATGCTTGATATATTTTGAAGCCCCTTCAATTTAGCTTTTAGTAAATCATTTAAAATACATTAATTTTAAATATTTTCAATTCAAATAACCTCAAAAGGTTAAAGGGGCATTAAAACCCAAAGAGCTGTCGGATCAGGTCCGACAGACCTTTGATAAATAGGGCTCAGAGCATGTAATTTTGAACCACTTTGAAATTCACTTCTATTTTCAAGTGTGCTTTGTTCTCTTGGTATCCCTTGTTGGAAAATAATACCCACATATCCTACACTACTGGGAGCTAGCTGCTAATTGGTGCCTGCACACATTTGTCTCTTTTTTGATTGGCTACATAGATGTGTTCAGCTAGCTGCCAGTAGTGCAATGCTGTTCCTTCAGCAAGGGATAACAAGAGAATGAAGCGGATTTGATCGTAGAAGTGAATTTGAAAGTTGTTTAGAATTGTATGTTCTATCCAAATCATGAGAGAATATTTTGGGGTTTTCTGTCCCTTTAAGAGCTGTGCCAGGTTTCACTCTGCACTTGTCTAACCCCCCTGATTGCAATCTATTTTTAAAAACCACCCCTTCACAGGTGTTATAAAATGGGATGGCATATAAGATGACATTTCTTACTGAAGAAAGAAATACACTGAAAATAGCATGCCAGTAAAGAGGTGAATTTAATTTCTGCTGTATCTGAATCATGACAGTTTAATATTAGGTGGGCTACCCCTTTGAGCTATCAGCTTAAGATTCTATTGAATCAAACATCAATTCGAATTTTAAAAACCTTGTCTAAAATATTACACAGTGTGTCCTAATGTCAGCATCAATGTTTATCTTTAATACTAATTTCACATATACATACTTTCAAAGTATAATGCACAATGTAACAAATGGCACTTACACGTTCTGATGAGTGATCAATGATCAAGCAATTTGATTAGTTAGTGATAGTTTATAATGTGTATTTGAATCAGATGGGCTGATGTCATAAATCATGTGATTATGCATATTCCAATCAAAAGTGGTGGAAAAATTTACTAGTGTGTGGTTTATTTAGGAGTTTGCATCATAATCGGTGCGAAAAGTGTAGAGTCAAATATGGCGCAAAGTGGAGAGTGGGACCTGTATTACATGGCTTAAACATGGTACACATAGATTTTTCCAAAAAATAAAAAGAAAGCTATATTATGTTGTGTATTTATTTCATTTTTATCTCTTTCTATTAGTGCAACAAGTTTGGGGCAAAGTTTTGCACCAAATATGTAGAAATAATATTGTATGAGAGACAAAGTTGTGGCATAATCCATAAGTAGTAATGTATTTTTCATTTTTATCCCTATATCTAGTAGTGCACCAAATGTGGAGCAATAATTTTGTTTGAATTAGAAACTTTATTAAAATTGTATACCCTTTCTAAATCACTTTTATTATGTAATATACTTAATTCTCTTGCAGCATCGAACATAAGCTTTCTGTTTTTTCCGGCTCCCATTGAGTTCTATGGCATCCGCGACCTCAAGGGTGGCGGATTGAAAACTAGGTACGCTGAGCCGGAAAAGATGCAAGCGTAACTGTAGAATTTTTGATAACTTGGTGAGAGCTGCAAATAGTGTAGATTAAGAGGGCGAATAAAAACAATTCCGCTCAATTTCCACTGTTTTCAACCCGCATCGGATTGAGATCGCGGTATTGTATTTTACGTCATAAATTTCAACATTTGCCGATCTTGATGCTTTGATAACTACAGTGGATCAATCTTGCGACAATTACGACGCGGAATTCCAGTGTATTTTCAGTTGATGCTTTGATAAATAGGCCCAAAAATGTCTACTACAATACATACTAAAGAACTATTAAATCAATACCATGGCAGCCATTTGTCACAACTTAATAGCTCTTGGCTTTCATTTTTAATAAAGATTACAACAGAAGATTTGCACAGATCCAAGTATGTTTGTGACTTATTCAACATCTTCTTCATCTAATAGCATGGGCAGAATCACTGATGATTTAATCTGGGCTCACTCTTTCAGTGGGAGATATATACTTTTTTTTGTTTTTTACATATCTAATTGAAGGAACTGGAACAACCAACTGAAGAGTGTAACATTTTAAAAAATAAACACAAACACACAATGCAATTCTTTTAAACCTATTTAAGTGAATAAAACTTAGAATTTTTTTTATTGTGATACAAAAGATGATTTTGTCTTAAAAAATGCATGTCATAATTTTTAAAACAAATCTTTGGTGTGAAAACTGTCTTATGGCCATTAAAAGATACAAATTGTCTAACTCCCTCCCCAAAACATACAGAACTCCATCTTGGTTTCCATTAACATACATTTTGCTCTTTTTTTTAATTCTACTTTACAAGTCCTGATGGCATAGGATGCATGGATATATATATATGTATTAATGTGTCAATAGCTGTTCTTTTTCTGGTTTCTCCTTGTTCTTCACTGAGCTTCCTGTCATTTTTTGTTGTTGTTGTTGTTGTTACTAATGGATCATTTTGATTTTGGCCATGTGTTCCTAACAAGCTTCTGTTCACTTCTTGATGGTGGACTTTGTCTACAAGCAGACTCCCTTAAAGGGATATGTGTGTATATATATATATATATATATATATATATATATATATATATATATATATATATATATATATATATATATATATATATATATATATATATATATATATATATATATATATATATATATATAATAGAGAATATAACCAATATGGCTGATGCATATAAACAATATGGATGTATTTAGTTATAGTCACTTTCTAGTAATTTCTAGAATCAGTTACACTTGCACACAACCTCCCTCCTCATTTTGGAATGTATTTTAGTACCACACTGTGTTTATCTATGTCTACGGGCCGATTTACTAAATGTTAGATGAACATGACCCGCTGCAGCGGATCATGTCCGCCCGACATCGCTATATGCTGTCGGCATTTAACATTGCACAAGCATTTCTAGTGAAATGCTTGTGCAATGCCACCCCTGCAGATTTGCGGCCAATCGTCCGCTAGCAGGATTGTTAATCCTTCCGATCGGGATGATTGCTGTCCGCCGCCTCAGAAGTGGCGGACGAGTTAAGGAGCAGCGGTCTTAAGACCGCTGCTTCTTAACTCCTGATTCCAGCGAGCCTGAAGGCTCGCGCGGAATAAGCAGCATTGCCTGCTTAGTAATCGGCCCCTATATCTTCACTGCTTTAATGTCTGATGTCACAAAATGTATGTTTTGTTAAACACGCCTACTTTATTTTAGTCAATGAACTTATTTTCACTGTAGTATGTAAGAGAATATTCTTTACATATGTATATGCACACATACATGTATACTTACACACATACAAATATATATGTCTTTGAGCCCTTCCTAGTCAAACACCTTGACATATAATATATTCCTTTAAAAAGTGATTTTTTTTTAATAGAAATACTTTAAACACTTTAGTCTTCAAAAAGAAGATTTTTTTGTTTTTAACTAATATATAAATATATATATAATTATAAATAAAATTTTCTTCTAAGTGAAGAACAAAGTTATTTAAAGTTTTTCTTAACGCACCTTCAGTTTTAGTGCAGTTGGCCTAGTGCACCTTTGGGTTTAGTAGAGCTCCCCATAGAAGTCTACGGGGAAAGAAGGATAGCGTGGTCATGCTATCCGACAGTCATATGTTAGCATGTCTGAGTCTTTCTCTTGCGCTCAGACTTTTTACTTGCAACTTGTAATATGAGCACAAGAATAGGAGCGCTATTGATTTAATTTAATAGCACTAATATTTTTCACTCCACTTTTTAATCTAGGCCTATGTGGTAAACCCCATTTACAGAAGTTAAACACAGATACTTTTTATTATTGCACTATTTATTGCATATAACACATTAGATCATTTACTTTTTATCATTTTGTGTCTAAGTCTTGTGCAAAGTTAAAATTTCTGTGTTTAAAAAGGGAAAAAAATTAAAAATTTCTTACAGAACATTATTATCTGTTTTTGAGCTCTTATCTTCAAGAATAGCTATTATTGAAATCAGGGAGCTATTCCTCATCATGTGAGCAGGAAACCTATACTTCATCAGTAAAGTTCTACTGGAATTCTGATATAAAGAAAATGCTTTATCGTAACATAAAAAAATCTTGTTTTAAAATTCATACCAAAAACTGTATATTACTGCAGCTTTATATACATTTTAATTGAAGAAACACAAAGATCTTAGATATGAACTACAAGGCTGTTAAAAAGTATAAAACACAAAAGAAATGGTATTTGAATTGGAAAATAATGCAAATTTGGCATTTTTTTTCAAATACATGATGCATTTAAAAGGATCAGTTTAAAAGCTTATTAGCTTGTAATTTAACTTTGCAGTCATTTATTTGGTTTAAAATAGGTATGCAGGCACATTATGCTTTTCATTTCATGCTTTGAGTAGTAAATTGCAGCTTCTTTTATCCTACCCACAAGAATAATTACATTAATGGGTTAATCTGCCTCAGATTAACTTCCAGTGAACCCTTCACAATGTTATTAATATAGTGTGCAGTCTGACATGAATCTTCACATTTCAGGTGTTTTACAGCGGTGGCTAACTTACTCTTTTTGATTTTATGAATACTTGCTCTTTATTCATACATGGAAATAACTATCCATCTTTTTGTCTCCACCACGGTGTAGGGGTTTATTAGGGTTTGCCGTCAAGGTGTAGGAGTTTAATAGGGATCTCCATCAAGGTGTAGGGGTTTAATAGGACCCTCAGTTAAGAGTATCAGAGGCCTAGACTCCGGTCTTTAAAAAGCAAAGTTGACAGTGATCATTTTGCACAGCAAATCTAAAGTGTCTTCTTAAAATAGTTAACCCATTATATATGTGATACTGAAATTTAGAAATATCCAGATTTTCTACACTCAGATTTAGTAAACACACAATAACCAATATGTTAAATGAGTTTTCTGTTTGGATGCTGCAAGGTTTGAGAATTTTGCCTATATGTTTGACTACTTTGCAGGAATTTAGTGCAGAAAGTTTGAGTTAGTAATACAACAATTACATGTGCTAGCACATAAAACATTTGTCTTTAGACCGCTGCTTCTTAACTCCTGTTTCCGGCAAGCCTGAAGGCTCGCGCGGAAACAGGTGCATTAGGCACCATTCGGGGCATGTTAAATCGGCCCCATAGTCTCCATTTTATTAATTAGATGCCCATTTTTTATATAATTATGTAGACTTCCCCCAGGGAACCAATGCCTGTTTCAACTTGATGTTCTGGTGTATTACTCATATTTTATATTCCATTGGGAAATAACATTACTATTGTTACCTTGGCATTTTCAATTTAAGGATAATGAAAAACATACTGGCCAGTAATAGAATCAGGTGCCATGTCCAATAAAGATCTTTATTGCTTCTTTAGAATGTTAGTAAGATCATTATCAAATGTACAATACTATTCAGTATCATTACATTGTCTTAAAACTTCAGTGACATAATCTGATCTTTTTCAGAAGAACCTTGCCACCATATTAAAAATTTTGTTATTAGAGGTCAACAATTTTATCATTTTATATTCTTTTGTGAAATCAAGGGGATTATTTAATTCTTTAAGTTTAAACTTTTAAAAAGGCAGTTGAAACTTTATTGCTTGAATGCAGCAATGAACAGGGTCAAACATAAAAGGTTTCTTAAAACCAGAATACGACAATTTCTTAGTCATCCCCTGAAGAACCATTCCGTAAATGGTTCTCTTGAGACATCATTATTTGAGTTCAAGGAAGTGTCATCCTCCAACACAATGGGGGGTGAAATATCAGGTGCCTCCTTTTGTTACTGAGGTACCAGATCCTCCTCGATCTAAGGAATCCATGTCAACAAATACAATTCTGCCCTCTGAAAATGATAATTGATGCCTCTAAGATCCTGACCTCAAATAACAATTATACACAATACTGAATTCCTACACAAATCTTTTTTTTATTATTGTTCTGCTCCTCAAAACCATCATATTAGCTTCATTTTCTTAATATATACTCAGGGAAATCGGGATGATTTTGGAGTGGCCTTATTTTATCTTTACAATGTTTACCTGCCCTTCAGTTACTGTTATTGGAGATTCTGTTCAGTCAGGAACTCCACCAGTATCAGTGATCATTTAATTAATATATCATACTAGTGTTTATTAAAACCAGAAAAATCTGTTTACCCAATTAGATAATTTTTTATACATGTTTATTGTGCGCTAACCCAATTACATTAAATTCTAAATTGCGAAACCCAATGTGCAAAAGGCATATTTTACAATTGGCATGTTAAATATGTACAGTAAATATAAAGTAAAACACATTAATACATCTGTATACACAAATACACACATATACATATTTAGGCATCTATATGTATCTATCTCTGTTAAAACCCCTTTGCAACACCTGAAACTTCAGATTTTTGAGCCTTTATAATTTTTTAAAGCAATCTTTTTTTAAATAATGTTTTATCAGACAGTGTTATTATGAGTGTAACTGTACTTGTAATTATATTTTTTTGTCTCATGTAACAATTAACCTGAGCTCTGAAGTTGCGCTAACTTGACGTGTGTTAAATTCGATAAGCTCAAGCGAACACGTTTACTTTCAACTGGTAATGCATGTGCTATTTCCGATGCACGCAAAGAGTCACGAAATACCCCTTATCGCTTGTGTGCTACACTTCTAATGTAGCCCAAAAAGGAGCGCAACTGGCCAGTGTGGCGAGCGCTAATTGGAGGGTGCAGCGCTTACTAATACCCTCCTCTTTATAGGTAGTAACAGAACTAAATATAAAAAAGTACTAATTCAGTTATGTTAGTTTAGCTAAAACGGAGCAGAAAATATTTAGATCTCAGCTGTGTGCCTTTTATCACTTTATTATGTTTTGCAGGCCCTGGGCACACCCATTGAATATTGTTGATATTACTTAATTTGCTGTTTCCAGTTAGATGCAGGCATAAACGAGCTTCTGCACATTTCAACCAATCACTGTAAAGCATGTAGGAATGTCAGGCTTCTGCTTTCCATGGAATAGACCCTAGCGTCTCTGAGGAGAGCAGAAACACTGCAGAATTCAGTTAAAGCAGACAAAATAATAAAAGTACATTGCAAAGCTTTGTAATTATGCGTAATTAAAAAAACATTTTTATGGGAATTAAATTTTGAGTTGAATGTTCTTTTAATGTTTAAAGCTGTGTGGGACAAGTGTTAGGTAACACACTGCAATGAACACCCCCCCCCCCCCCCCACACACACACACACTATTGTAGCTTCCCGCAAAAATGATGAATGTCTTTTAGTTTCAGGTTCATCTCTAACAAAGCAAGTTATTCCCATATTTCACAGCCTCTGAGTATGTGCATCTTCTTTTCAAGTTTTGCAATTCTATAAGGCTGTGCCTACAGGCTTTTCAATGCCTTTTTTTTCTTCTTCACATTACCAGGAAAAGCTTTCTGAAAAGAGAAATAAAAAATATATAGCTCAGAGCTGTTGAATTGAATGTACCCTGTCTTTTAAGAGATTATGATGGAGCTAAAAATGACAGTCCCTGTATTGATGCAAGGTTTTTACATGAGTATGAATTACTCTCCAGACAACCTTCACACCTTAGGTAACTGTATATTGAATCTCAGTACTAATTGCATTTATTTGCATGATCCTTACATTTCTAACACAATCCACTTTATATAAGAAATATGTTTTGAAACAGTTACTTACAGTACCTGAAGCCATCATAGATTATTGATGAATAATATATAGTTATACTGGTTTAGAGCATCTGCAGGAGATGTTAAATATATTGATTTCCAGGAAAGCTCTAAGGTGCTTAAAACAAATTTCAAGAATATACTTTTAAATTTCAAGAATATACTGTTTGAAAATCCTTTGAGAATGCTGTAAGTCTAGACAGGAGAAATCAGATGTTATTCTCTAGCTGGGAAAAATGGTAAGAAAGGAATATAAATTATATGTCCAAAGCATTTTTATATTTTGAAGACAGGTTAGAGAAGTTCAAGTACAAGTATTGAAATAAGTTTACCAAGATCCTATGCAGGTCACTATATTGGATTCAGGAGCTGCTATAAAACATTTGCTATACCAGATTTCTCATAGTCAGATATCCCAACTCTCCCGGAAGTTCCGGGAGTCTCCCGGATTGTAATAGCAGCTGTTCTGTCAAACTCCAATTCCTCAAACTCCAATCTGACGTCACTTCCGGTAAATCTTCTATGTTAATATCTGTTTTACCTATGTCTGGGGGGGCGCCCCCCGCTGATCCTCTGGCATACACCCCATGTAAACCTTGGAGAATGAGGTTTACAAGGGGGTGCGAATAGATAGGCAAATACAGTGCCCATCTGATTGGTTGTGAGTGCTGTCACTCACTAGATATGGACCAATCAGATGTATGGATATACCGGAAGTGACGTCAGATTGAAGTTTTCGATGTATTGGAGTTCTGGATAGAACACAGCTCCCAGATGGCTGCAAATTAAATATCCCAGAAACGTTGTTAATCTCTTCATATCAACAGTGCATTACACACAAAGCCATTCAAGCTGCTGCTCCCTGTGTCATGTGACTGATTTGACATCACAGGCCCTTTAACTAGGATGGGAACTAGTCGCTACTTTCTCTTTATATCAACTTTATTCGTTTTTGCCCAAATTAAATATGGCAATCTGTGAGTGAAATGATTTTTTTTGGACCGCAAGTGAGTGTATTGTACACTGCTGAACACAGTTTATTATTGCTGCATATAACTGCCTGTGTGATGTTAGTAAAGGCATATGTAGATATGTGCACTGTGTGTGTGTATTACAGGCTTGCTAAACACAGGTAATTATTTTTGCTGCATATAATTGTTATGTGTGATGTAGTTAGTAAAGACATATGTAGATATGCAAGCTGTGAGTGTATTACAGGCAGATTCGCATAAATATGCTTAGGTTTTCAAGAACCTGTGTAGTGTCAGGAGAGGGCTGTAATTATAGAATAATGCTTTCTCTGTTGGTTTTCTTTATATGGGTAGAGGAATATATTGTTTGGTGGCTGTGTGTTTGTGTGGGGACGCAGCAGCCAGTGAAGCCACCTCCCTGAAATGAGTTTGCCACATCCCTGAAATTCTTTTTTTTTTTTTTTTTTTTATATGTCTGCAAAGTGGATCTATTTTAGCAAACTGATTCAATTGTCACTTCTGCTATTTAGTGACAAGCTGCTATATGCAGCTCACAAAATAGCTGCTCTTGGTGGATGGTCACTATAATATGTCCCATGTGAGCAGCTCCTGATAGGTGGCTGCTATAATCAGTAGGGATGGGTGAATGTTTTGCAACATTCGAAAAATTAAACAAATTTTAACACACAGGGGGATATTTGTCAAGCCGTCAACCGCAAATATGCCGGAATTCCACAGCCTAATTGTTGCGAGCTTGATCCGACCTAGTTATCAAAGCCAAGCAGCTCTAATCCTATTGGCTGATTGAAATCTTTCATCCAATAGAAATGCTTGGGACACCATCCTGGATGACGTCACTTGCATTGAAGTTCCAGTTTATGGCGGCGACCGTATGAAGAGGAGCTCCGTGCCGGATGTCTTCAGGATGGACCCGCTCCGCACCGGATGGATGGAGATAGAAGATACCGTCTGGATGAAGACTTCTTGCCTCCTGGATGAGGACTTTGCCGGCTGGATGAAGATGGAAGAGGCCGCCCGGATGAAGACTTCTTGCTGGCTGGATGGATCCTTCAAGCGGGACTTCAATAACTAAGTGGATCGTCGGGGGTTAGTGTTAGGTTTAAGTTTTTTTTGGGTGGGTTTTATTTTTAATTTAGGGTCTGGGCAGTAAAAGAGCAAAATGCCCTTTTAAGGGCAATGCCCATACAAATGCCCTTTTCAGGGCAATGGGGAGCTTATGTTATATTAGATAGTTTTTTTTTTTATTTGGGGGGCTGGTTGGGTGGTGGGTTTATAGCTTAATTTAGTTTATGGCGATGTGGGGGTTGGCGGTTTAGGCTTTAATAGGTTTAGTTAGTAGTAGTGATGTGGTAGGCCAGAGTTTTAGGGGTTAATACATTTATTTAGATTGCGGTGGGGTCCGGGAGCAGTGGGATAGGGGTTAATAACTTGATTTAGGTTGCGGCGGGGTCGGGGAGCGGCGGGATAGGGGTTAATCTTTTTAGTATAGTGGCAGAGTTTAGGGACAGGGTATAAATAAAGTTGGTAAAAAGCCGAATAGACGGGGAGTTTCCTGTGGGAGGAGCGTGAAGTTGGAGGTGCACGCTCCAGCTCACCTGTGTTGTGTGAGCGATAACAGCTCTAAAACTTTCCCAAGCCACAGAGCCTTATTGCGAGGGGTTCATTGGGATAGCCCTTGCCGGAGGACGTTGAATTGGCTATAGGAAACTCTCTGATTCCCATAAGGCTGAGTGGGATCAGCTAAGCTACAGATCCTCAAGTTGCCTTTTTCTTTTTTTCCCTCAAAGACTGTGAAACAAATGCTTAAGAGCTGCTGGTGTAAAGTACACGACAAGTCCAGGAGGGTTCACCTCACAGAGCTACCGAGAGAGATGTCGTCCAGTTAAGGGGCAACACAAGACCTAAGCCTACCCAAAAATAATTTTCCGGCAAAACGAGCAGGAGTGAGAGTCGAGGAGCTGGAGTCGGAGCAAGAGTTGCGGCAACCACACACCTACTATACACGTACCTGTAAGTCCAAGGCGGCCGGTGGATTCAGAGGATCAGCTGTCCGAACACCGCTCCCCCCCTCCAGTAAGTCGGCGAGTTGCTCTGACGTCAGAGCGCGACGCTTGAAGCGGGTGTGCACGAAGCTGTCGGAGGATACTGCAGTGTGGCCTAGAATGCCAAGACCTGGATAAGAGAGCGCTCTAAGAGAAAATCGCCACCAAGGTGCAGACACGACAGGCCGTGAAGTCGAGGGGGGGGGGTAAGTACATAAGTACATAAGTACAGAGGTATACTACATGGTGGGCAACTGTAAAGCAAAGTTTAAGCTGAGTGACATAAGGAGTACCGGCGGAGCTAATTTGGATTTGGTGGTGTGTGTTATGCCAAAGAAATATTTAATTAAAGAGCCTAGCTGGAAGTTGGACTTATTATTTCGACTATAGGTGTATATCCCTGCTGGAGTGGCGACACCTCTCAGAAAAAAGTTACTTTCCACAGCATGTGCAAGGCTGCCTGAATCTTGCTCTTTTCTGTATAAGGCAGTGGTCATACATTAAGGGGGAATATTGAAATGACTCCTAACACTATATGAGTGTGGTAGCACGCAGGTCCTAGGTACTCTAAGCACAGTAATTATCAAAAGGACATTATATGCGCATTTTTGACTGATGTTATTTTTTGCTATCCCATAAACTGCCACATCTGAGTTTGGTATCACGTAGGTCCTGGGCACTTTAAATACAGTACCTAACAAAGAGGATATTATATGTGTAAATTGACTGATGTTATACTTGGTCAGATTTTAACTGCTAGAGATATTTGACATAATAAGCTCTATTAACTTTTAGCGGTATACCTCTTTTCTGTTAAAGAGGTTAGAGTCAAATTGTGTTAGTTAGCAGGTCTTAGAAAGTAAACTAAAGGTGGTATATATTCTAGCAGATTACCCAGGTGTCTGTTGGTTGGTATTAACCCTACACTTTGTGGTTGAAGCAACCATAATTTAGGGTGCATTTCTCCTCAAGAAGGTTACATGAGCAATTACACCATCAGGCATTAAAAATTAAGCTAAATAGTTTACATTTTGGGACATTTGTACTATTACTCTCAGAGAATATCTCTTGAATTCACTCTGTTCAGGTTAAATCATGCGCTGTATAATAGTGTATACAGTGCTAAAGGAGTGTTAAAGGTGTTAAAAGAGAGTTAAAACTGTATATTTGTACACTCTGAAGTTAGGTAACAGTGTTGTTCAAAAAGTAATCGGCTTTTTCTGTTAGCTCTGGTAGTAGATATCTTGCATAGTCAAGGGTCATATTGTGCCTGAAAGGGTGAAACCCCAGATAGATGTTTAAATCCAGGTTTCCTTGCCGGATTAGCCCTATAAGAGTTTTCACAGACAAAGCGCAACACAAAGGTTAAAGCCGCAGTCCAGAGAGGGATTTCTGCTGTGATGTAATATAGAGATAGCTAACCATCACAGATTCTGCCAATTTTTCTTTGTTAAGGCAATTAGAGGTTAAATAGGAGAGGTTGCTTCTATATAATAAATGGAGAAGTATATGACAAACCCCAAAAATAAATCTCCAGCCATGCCTGTAAGGAAAGATAAAAAACAAAAACCCCTACAGGAAAATATACAAGAAATTTCCTTTAGAAGTCCAGATTTGAGTGCGGAAAAACAACTTACTACGAATCAGTTGGCAGAATTAATTCTGCCACAATTTGAGATAATAAAGGGGGAGATCTCAGAGATTTCGAGTGAAATTAAACAATTTTCAAGTAGATTGTTAGAGGCAAGAAACCCGAATTTCGAATATTGAGGAAAGACACTTTAATCAGGAAGTTGTTCTGAACACACATTCAGAGAGATTAAGACATTAAAAGCCAAAATTGAGGATCTAGAAGACAGGTCCAGGAGGAGTAATGTGCGTGTCATAGGACTACCAGAGTCCAGAGAATTTGAAGACCTCCTTAAATTTAGTACTCTGACTTTACCAAAACTTCTTGGCATACAGGATGCAGAGGGAGGATTCCAGGTAGAGAGAGCACACAGGGTAGGCGTGGCAAGACAGTCAAAAGATGGCAGTACTCGACCAAGAATGGTCATGATTAAATACTTAAATTTCCAAGATAAAGTTAAAATTATGCAAAAATACAGACAGACACAGACACTGACTATAGACACCAAGCAGATTCTATTATTTCAGGACTATTCAATAGAGACCTCGACAAAGAGGCATGCGATGGCACCATTCTGCTCAGGTCTAATTAAAGCAGGGTTGAAGGCAACCATGAAATACCCAGCGAAAATCACGGTACTGGGCATGGATGGTGTCATCGCACTAAACACAATTGAGGAGGCAAAAGAGTTTTGCAGAGACAATAATATAGAGGTTTAAGCAGATTTTAAAGAATACGGCAATCTTAGGCTTTGGAAATTAAATGGTAATTTGGTCAGTAACACGGGGTAGGGGGGGAGGTATCCTATGGTTTTTTTTTTTGGTTTTTTTTTTCCCCTCTTCATATCGTCACAGGTAAAAAACTTCAGAATAAATGAGTAATTCATTAAAATTAATCTCATGGAACGTAGGGGGTATAACATCACCCAGTAAGCGTAAGAACATTCTAAAGTTAGTAAAAAAACAACACCCTGATATCATTTTACTACAAGAATTACATCTTAAAAAAGAAGAGATAGGGAAGCTGAAGACAAAGTGGCTAACTGAAATAATCGCCACACCTTGTGAAAAACGCAAAAAGGGGGTGGCAATTATGCTGGGCAGTGGTCTAGCATACACGATAACTAAACAGGAATTAGACCCAGGCGGCTGATATATAGTTTTACAACTGAAAATAGATAATAAGATCTGGACAATATGTAACCTAATACACCCCGAATAACTGGGACTTCCCAGTTCTGGGGAGAAATTGACAAAAGTTATATCCCATATATTGGGCAGAATTTAATTATAGCAGGAGATTTTAACAGTACAATGTGCCCCTGATCTAGACAGGCTTAGAGTCAGGAGGAGGAGAGCAGCTAATAACAGGGAAGCCAAATATCTGCAGAATTTTGCACGGGTGTGTAAAATTGAAGGATGTCTGGCGTATTCAGCATCCAGACAGATCGAGAATTCACCTTGCGAATCGGGTGCTCATAACAATTTCATTCCTCCAAATTGACATTTTCTTAGTAGATGAAGACATCATGAAAAACCATATTGAGTCACAAATTGCGGGAGATTATCTATCTGATCTAATCGGTTTAAGAATTGCATGGAGCACTCTATCCAAAAACAGTTTTAATACCTTCCGCTTTCCTCAATATAGTATAGAAGATATGCAATTTGTAAACTAGCTGAGCAAAAATGGGGAGAGTACTCCACACAGAATAGGGACTACATAAACAAAGTTGAGGTATTCTGGGAAGCAGGCAAAGCGGTCATTCGGGGGCAAGTAAAAGCCTACATGATTAAAAGAAATAAGGAAAACAAAGCAAGAGAGGCGCAATTAGCAAACCAACTTAAAAACAAATACGCAAAGTATCTCAGAACTCCCAATAAAGAGAACTGGGATCTATATAAAGCAGCCAGAATGGAAAGGGAATGCTTTCTGAAAAAGATCGGGGCATACGAAGAGTTGAGGAATAGGGCAATATTCCAGGGCAGTCAGGGTATCTCAGCTAAACATCTGGCCAGACTGGTTAAATTTAGGATAAAATCAAATCATATTTTATCAATCAGGACTGAGGGGAAACTCGTTAGTAACAAAGATGATATTGGCAAAATATTTTTTGAGTATTACAGTAACCTCTATGCAAGGGAAGATGTGAATGAGGAGCAAAAAGAGCAATTCTGGCTGGGTCTGGATATCCCCCAAATCTTCGCAAGAAGCATTACAGTCAAATTAAGGCTCCTATTACCGAAATAGAAATTTTAGAAACCATAAAAAAATCTAAACCTAGCAAAGCTGCAGGACCAGACGGTCTTCCGGCAGAATTCTATAAAATTCTGGCGGCAGAAATAACGGGCACCCTAACTAAACTATTTAACCAATATTACCTTCAGAAAGACATGAAATCTATTTCTCTGACTCTATAGTTACCTTAATCCATAAGAAAGAGAAGGACCCTACAAATGTAGCATCATATCGTCCGATTTCGCTGCTCAACCAGATTATAAGTTATTAAATGTCTCTAATCGCAGAAAAGGCTAAAAAAATTTATCACAGGGATATTATTCATACAGATCGAGGGCTGGGTTCATTGCAGGGAGAAATGCAGTTTAGAAACATGCGCACAGAGTTCTTACTACCCTAGGACTATCTCCATCGGGTCGACCAGGAGGACGCAGGGAACAGAATTCAGTGGAGGGAAGACATTGCCTTACTTACGCGTAGATGCCGAGAAGGCTTTTTGATTCTATTATTGGGACCATTTAATAAACTCATTGAAGAAATTTGGTTTCTCCGCGCTCTGGTCGACCTGATCGGGTTAGTATATAACAAGCCCAGGTCTCAACTTCTCATCAATGGGCGAATTATTACAAAGTATTACTCTAGGGTAAAGGGAACACGGCAGGGGTGTCCCAACTCTCACCCCATTACTTTTTGATATTCGCATTGGAACCCCTAGCCATACATTTAAGAAAGACTCTTCCCTCCAATTTGGGTAGGGAATCAGAAGGTGTCGTGTGGCTCTGTATGCAAGACGATTTATTAATATTTTTACAACATACAAAGCAGTCCATACCATGGCTTAATGAAGATATTAACATATTTAGTTCCTTTTCAGGATATAGAATAAATATTAATAAATCAGAAATTCTTTGGATCAAAAAAAATAGAGATAGTTACTCTGATAACTTCAAGGAAGTACAGAACATTAATATTTAGGCATAAAGATTAGTCAGAACCCCAGCAGCATGGTATCAGCTTAATTCAAAGAACCATTTCAGAAATTACAACATGACTTAGCTATAGTGGAACTTATATTACCTATCCATTTCAGGCCCGTAATTAATGTTATTAAAACCATTATTTTCCCAAAATTCCTGTTTTTGGCTTCAGAACCTTACCCCTCTTTATTACATAAAAAAGACATTGATAACTATAAATAAGGCCTTGCGGTCATTTTTAATTGGTGGGAAAAG
Organism: Bombina bombina; assembly: GCF_027579735.1. Taxonomy (NCBI): domain Eukaryota; kingdom Metazoa; phylum Chordata; class Amphibia; order Anura; family Bombinatoridae; genus Bombina; species Bombina bombina. The sequence goes on along the minus strand of NC_069507.1, from coordinate 196,449,187 downwards.
ACGTCACGTATCGCGTTTAATAAATTATCCCAGGATAAACTGTTTGGAGGTTTTTTCGTGCCCAAATATAAAATACTATATTTTGGTCTCCTTGGTTAAATTTTGGGGTAGACTGGCTTACCAAATCAGAATACTGTTACCTACTATGAACATGAATCCGAACTAATTAAACCTTTTAATCTGCAGACGGTGCTTCACTGCCATATAGGAAAACTACCAAGCAATATAAGCAGATAAAGCACAATTACAAATGTAGTGATCGCATGGCAGAAATATTGTAAAATATTGGGGATAGAATTTCAGACCTCTAGATTACTACTGATCACTGGTAACCCAGCCTTCCCACCAGGACACTGCAATAGTATATTTCATAATTGGGCAACTAAAGGCCTGATCTATATATCACAATTGAAGGAACCACTTACTGGGTATGTCAGGTCCTTTGAGAATCTCGCACGCGAATATAGCTTACCATCCCAGCATTTCTTCGCATATTTACAGATACGTCACTTTATAAATGACTATGATAATCGGTTTAGTAAGCATTGGGCGCAATTAAATATTGAGGCAGGAATAACTCTTTACAAAGCTGGTATCAGAACCATATCAATTTGGTATCAACTCATTTATGGAGTAGAGAATGAGCATTTGCATATCAACCAGGTGTAAACAGAGATTTGTAATCTATTTTCCTGAGCTGCAGGACAAGGGATATAACGGACAGCATTGAAAGAACAAGAGAAGCTACAGGACAGAACCAACTTAAGAGAATCACAGTCTAAGGTAATAAACAATTTTTATCTAACCCCAGCCAGAATTGCTAAGTGGTCCCAAGCGCAGGTTTTGTGTCCCAAATGTCACAAAGTAAAGGCGGATTTATTGCATTACTTTTGGACGTGCCCAAAAATCTTACAACTTTGGAGTAAAATCCAGTACTGGATTAATAGAAAAGTAAAAGACAAGTTAGAATTACAGGCTAAACATATACTATTTTTGTACCCAACACAAAATATAGGAGATAGACTTCTCACAAATTTAGCAATCTTGATTGTTAGGAACCAGATATGTAAAGGGTGGAAGCATAGAGACGCTCCCTCAATCACGGAATTCTTAAACGCTATGAGAAGCCAGATTATGGGTGAAATAATAATATTGGATAAAGCAGCAGATAAACAAGTTACCTTATTCTTTAAAAAATGGAAAAAGTATATTCAGGGAGAATCGACAATAGTTCAACAGCAGATCCTCTCACCATTTCAAAATTCCATTCCCTTTTTAGAATTAATCTTAGACGGATCTTTACCGCCAACCTGGGTTTATAATAGTTAAGGTAGGATAGTTTTTTTTGCTATAAAAGTAATACGGTACTCCAGGGCAGCTTTCAAGTGAAGGGCTTTTTTAATTATTATTTTTTTTTTTTTCTTTTTTCTTTTTTTCTTTCTTCTCTTTTCTCTCCTTCCCCTTCCCCTACCCCCCCGGGATGTAAGAATAATATGTTGTTGTTTTAAGTTTTTTGTGTGAACTCTTGAGTGCAGTTCAAAAATATATCTGGAAGGACCACGTTCAGTTTTTGTTTAAGGGTCAGGATTGGTCCGATAACCTTAGTCAGAAGTAGAAGTACCCAAGAAATAGGTTAAGGGGACAGTGCATAATAGCTCAAGGGTCGAAATTGTTTATAACTGTTTCCGGCAAAACAAACAAGAGATCAAGTAATTTAGGATTGGAGGGTAATAGATAAAGATATCGGGCACAGAGAGGAATCATAACTTATATCCGTCACAGAAATGTTTAGTTGTTTTTAGTAATGTATTTTTTCAGTTATGTTTAATTGAATAAGATTCTGATGTGACATTTCATATGGTTTGGTATGTACTGTATCTCTGAAATTTTGTTTATATTTCTACCTCCAATAAAAATAAAAAAAAAGATGATGAAAAAAAAAAGAATTTGGTTTACAGTTTTAAGTTATTTTTTGAAAAAATGTACATGCTTCAGTATTCAAGTATTTGTTATTACAATAAAAATGTTATTTAAAAATACAAAAGAAAAAAGCCGAATAGACGCAAGATCGATGACTGCTAGTTTAACAGTCCAATGGCTCATACGCCCTGTACTTGGTTTGCGTCTTTTTTTGACGGCTTTTTTTATAAATATGGAGATCGTATCAGGTCTGTGGTCGCGATGTTAGGCGAGCGTATTGGTACCTGGCGAATGCAGCACAGTTGACAAGCTTGATAAATATCTCCCACAAACTCATTTGTTTCGAATTTCGAATGTTTGGTACAACATTCTAACATTTTTCTAATTTGAATATTGCAATATTCGAATTAGAAAAATTTGAATTCATATATTTGTAATAGTATTTCTAATGCTCAAATGCAATATTCAAATTTCACAATATTTGAAATAGAAAAATTTGAATCAATATATTTGTAATAGTATTTCTAATGCCCTCTTTAGAAGTAATATTGTAATAATGCAATATTCAAAATAGAAAAAATTCTAATCAATATGTTTGTATCAATTTACTAAATTCCCTACCACATGAACTATTGCAATTCTGAATAGTATTTGTTAAATCAAATGTTATCTTCAAAAATTTCTAAAGTGGATTTTTAATCTAACATTCAAAAACAAAAGTAACATTCCAAAACCAGAAATAACAGTTGATTACAAAATTTTAATGAATTTTCATTCTTATAAACTTTTAATTGTCCATAACGAATGTTCACAGGACTATTTGTTCTACCAAGCAAATCACACATTCACCACATTTGCTCATTGCTTATAATCAGCCTCCAAGTTTCATAGTCCGTGGGTCGTTTAGTGCAAGGATTGGGTGATTTAGTGCAAAAAAAGTATTGCTGAAAGGGACACGATACTCAAAAGAAAGTTATTTGTTCTATTTAAAAAGTATATGTATTATGGTTACTTTGTTTTATTTTTTTTAAAAATAGATATTAGTTGTTCTTCAAATTAAAAATTGGTTTAATATTTGCTAGTCACAGACTTGAACTTAGATGACACCAGGAAGGAGACTTATTTAGGAGACTTATTTAAATTTAAGCTCAGATATGATTGCTTCCATTAATCCTGAAATGGGTTAGCAAACAAGCTCTAATATGCAAATAATTTTCCTCTGAGTAATTCTTCAAATTTTCAACATCCTTCTATTAACCTTTTTCTTGTAACATGTCTATCACTCAATTTTAAAGCAAAATCTATTGATTATTGCTTTCCTAGTCACATTTACTGAGGTCAGTCAGAGGCTAATTTTTAATTCTAACCAACATTGATCTAAGCAGTCACTGTGTAGCATGTAGCAGAGTTGAGCGCATACATATCTAACATTAAAAAGTTTCCCTTTTTTTTTAAATGAAAAGTCTGCAAATATATACTTTGAATCATGCTTTTAAAAACAGATTATTGAATATGTAAATTATACAAACTTCTAAAGTTACCAAGATTACCAAGATAATGAAGTAAATTAGTTAATAGAAGTAAATTGGAAAGTTGTTTAAAATTGTATTCTCTATCTGAATTATGAAATATTTTTTTGAGGGTTTCATGTTCCTTTGATAGCATGAAAATCTGGCCTGGTTAGGCATAATTGAGGACTATAGTTGAGAAACACTGATTTCCAAAAACGGTTTTGCATGTATTTAAGTGTTGCGGTTGTAATTATATTTTTTTTCACATTGCTAGCTGTTTGCATTTGATGTGCAAGATATCAGGAATTGGGTACCTCTTGCACTTATATGTAAAAGGCAGGAACACCACAAAAAATGCTGGAAAATATAGGGGAGTTTTAAACAAAATTTTGTCTTTACAATGTGGCCTCTTAGTAATGCCACAGATGTTTATGAATTTATGCCAAAAATAAATAAATAAATCAAAATGGGAGGGGAGGGGGGGGGCAATATTAGATGCAAAATGATTGCAATATACATAGAATCCTCCCCACAGACAGTAAATAGGAATGAAAAGCTTCTACACTAGCTGATTTAACTTGTCTAAAACCCATCAACTCCAAAGTAGTTGAAAGTCCTTCACTATGACTTGTGAACATTGTGACTTGTAAGCAAAACCTGTTGAGGTATTGCCAACTGAATAAAACCACTCCGATATGTACTAGAACAGACTGTTTGACATGCTGCATTTCTGCCTACTAAGTAGCTGCTAATGCAGATCACTTTGCTATCTTTATGGACAGTCACGCTGCTGCATACGCTTAACATTTGGAATTTACATTGCATGAATTCAGAACACAAAAGAAATTCTCTCCAAAAAAAAGTCCACAAAAATGATTTCTTAAGATGGAAGATGAGTTCTGTATGCCGAGACAATGGGAGATAAAAAAAAAAAAAAGCTTGGAAGGCGTACAGCTCTTAGAGGAAATATGAAATAGAAGGCAATTTTAATAGGTGAAGATGTATTTCCAAAATTACTTCCCCACTTCATAATGTTGCTAAGTTACCACTTCACTGAAAATGTACTGACTTAAGTTTATTCTTCAAATGTATATTATTATTATTATTATTATGTGAGATTTCCTATTATTATTTAAAAAATATAGTTTTCCACCGTTATTAAACCACAGGATTAGTTTTTTGTTTTTTTTGTTTATTTCTAATTAGCTCATTTTTAAATTTATTTCCAATTAGCTTACCAAGACTTCTAATTGGAGAAACCATTAAAGGGACATTAAACACCAAATATATATTATATGCAAAGTATTGAGGTTGTTCCCTGCTTTCCCCTAGACATGAGGGCTGCTATATTGAAATCTAGTTTTCATTGTGTTTGCACTTGTTCAACAACTTTCCTTTAGTTATCTGCAGTGGAATTAAGGTTTCAAAATGGCGGCATACATAATTACAGGGAGTTGTTTAAAATATATATCAGTGTTTAATGTCCCTTTAAACCTCTGCTACCCACATCTCCTCTGACTATATAAACTTTCTACCTGCACCAGGCACACAGCATGCAGCATTTAATGCCAGGACCATGCATTAGCTTTTGGGAGTGTGCGTTATGGCTTCTTATTGGCAGTACCGCTTGATGACTCATTTTTAAAAATCATCAGTGACAGCAGACCACATCAGAGGAAATTTTTGATGGAAACCTGTATTTAAAAACTTTACAATCCTATATTATAAAAGGCCAGATATGTTTGTAGAGACTGCAGCGCAAGACAAACATACCTGGCCGTAAGGAAGGATCTGTCAGTGACCGCCGACTTCACAAGACTGTGCAAGACTTCAAAAGGCTGTGAGGATCAGTGTCTGACTGCGCACAAATTCATGTGCATTAGAGACTGCGCAAGACAGGCCTTAACCCCTCTGCCGCGATCTTGCTAAATGTAGCGAGATCTCAATATTTCTGCATGCACCACAAGTGGGGCAGTGCTGAAATAGTCTTGCAGAGCTACCGAAGCAGAGGGACACTCTGTGTCCCTTTCTGCATCGGGTAGCAGTGGTGCCGATGGAGGGTTAGGAGGGAGGCGGGTAGGCGGCCTATCACTGGAGGAATGCGAGGGGCAGGAGCAAGTGGGACCACTGCACTATGGAAAAAAAAAATGTTAAGAGTGGCAGGGAAGGAGAAGGAGGGATGGAGAGGGGATCCAAGTGGATGGGGATTTTGACCCGTGTACACGAGCTTTAGGACTAGTTTATAATAATTTCAAAGTTCATCATCAAAATTGAGTCAGTTAGCTGCCATATTTTGATTTCACAATGATCTACTACATTTCTGCTGCCATTAAGGTCTGTACAAACCCTTGAAAATCATGTGAAAAAAAACTTCACAATAGGTTTCATTTTTTTATGGTTAAAGGGACAGTCAACACCAGAATTTTTGTTGTTTTAAAAGATAGATAATCCCTTAATTACCAATTCCCCAGTTTTTCATAACCAACACAGTTATAATTATACATGTTTTACCTCTGTCCCCTTATTTCAGTTCTTTTGACAGACTTGCATTTTAGCCAATCAGAGCTGTCTCCATGGTAAATTCACGTGCATGAGCTCAATGATATCTATATGAAATACGTGAACTAATGCCCTCTAGTGGTGAAAAACTATCAAAATGCATTTAGATTAGAGGTGGCCTTCAAGGTCTAAGAAATTAGCATATGAACCTCCTAGCTTTAGCTTTCAACTAAGAATACCAAGCGAACAAAGTGAAATTGGTGATAAAAGTAAATTGTAAAGTTGTTTAAAATTACATGCCCTATTTGAAACATGAAAGTTTTTTTTTGGACTTGACTGTCCCTTTAAAGGGACAGAAAGCATTAGGTAAAACATTTTATTAATGCAATCCCCAGGAGGAAGAGCCTAAAATAAATCGGTTGAAACTGTGTGTAATCTGTAGATTCCATTAGCTAAAAATATAACCTCCCATGCTTTCCCCCTTGCTCAAGTTTTTATTTAACCCCTTCACACCGTTAGGACTTTCCCATGCCATCCTAACAGTACTGAAATGGCGTTAGGACGGCATGGACGTCCTACCTTATTATGGCATACTGCAGCCTCTTCTTTTAAATAATGAAAAATCAGACCCGGTGGGGGGGGGGGGGGGGGGGCTCATGGCTAGCAGCATAGTCAGTCCCACATGATCTGATCCCCGGGCCTTGAAATATGTGATTTCCTTTTTTCCAGCAAGTGTTTACATCAGAACTTTGTTCTGATCCAAGCACTTGTGCCTGTCATGAAGGGGTTAATGGGACAGTATAAACCTTATTATATAACAATGAAGTTCTGCATTTGTAATGCCTACCATACCACAGAATTTTTTTTAATACATTTCACATTTTTTAATGTAAAGAAGATCTCTACACTTTACTCTGCTATTGAATTTAGCTTGTGGGCATTCTTATACAGCCAGCTAATTGTGTGATCAGTTGACTTCTGGTTAACCATACCACTCTATCAATCTAATTGGATAAAAATTGCTGCAGAGGTGGGCATCTGTGCAAGATGTTAGATGGCTACTTTGGATTAAAAAATATATTAAATATATTTTGCAGAGGGGTATTGTTAAAAAATTTCTGCTGCCATTAAGTTTGTTATGGGTCATTCTTTATAATAAAGCTTACTGTCCCTTTAAATTTGCAGCTTGCAATCTACCTAACCGAATGCAATTGCCTGCCCTTAAAAGGACATAATACTCATATGCTAAATCACTTGAAACTGATGCAGTATAACTGTAAAAAGCTGACAGGAAAATATCACCTGAGCATCTTATGTAAAAAGGAAGATATTTTACCTCACAATCTCCTCAGCTCAGCAGAGTAAGTTCTATGTAAAAAGTTATACTCAGCTACTCCCAGCTGCAGGTAAAAAAAAAAAAACGAAGAAATGAACAGCAGCCAATCAGCATCAGCAGTGCTGAGGTCATGAACTCTTTTACTGTGATCTCATAAGATTTGACTTAACTCTCATGAGATTTCATAGTAAGCTGAATAGGGAAATAAGATGAGAGTGCACGATGCTCATCCCCTAAGATGTCCCAGGACAGACACACTAAAATGCTGCTTAGAAATCCTTTACAATGGGAGGTGGCTACTGAGGAACTTTTGAGGTAAAATATCTTTCTTTTTTACATAGAGATATTCAGGTGATATTTTCTAGTCAGCTTTTTACAGCTATACTGCATCACTTTCAAGTGTTTAAACATTTGGGTATTATGGCCCTTTAATCTTTCTGTGCATTCACAGTGACAGCTCTTTTTGTCTCTCTGGGTCTGATGATCAAAAACTTAATTGAGAGAAATCATGCTAAGAGATAAACGTTTAACATGTCTGCTTGTCATTTTAAAATGTTGGAATAAAGTCCTGCTTTTACTCATACCACTGGTGTGCATCCATTCTGTTCTATCTCAAGCTAAAATTGGCCTTTCTAAAATTATTTGAGGGACCTTGCAGTAGTGACGAGACTTCTTAGATAATCTTGCCAGATTAGAAAGCTAAAATCAGAGCTTAAACTGGATGTGGGGTCGGCGGGGGGTCCCTTAAAATTGTTTGGGGCTCCCACAATATTTGATAATGTAGTGTGTGTTTGTGTGTGTCGAGGTGTGTGTGTATGAGTGATTGTAAGTGCATGTGTGTGTGTTGTGAGTGGTTATGTTTGTAAGTGTGTAATTATGAGTGTTAGTGTTGGTGTATGTATTAGTGAGTATGTTTTGTTGTGTGTATGTGTGAGTGAACTTGTGTTTTTATGTGTAGGTGTGAAATTGTGAGTGTTTGTGTATGAATGAATGTGAGTGTGTTTGCGTGTTGGTGTGTGAGTGGTTGTGTGTAATTATGAGTGTTAGTGTTGGTGTATGTGTGAGTGTGTTGTGTGTGTGAGTGCATGCATGTGTTGTGGGTGGTTTTGTTTGTATATGCAAGTGTAAAATTGTGAGTGTTAGTGTTTCTGTATTAGTGAGTAACCTTTTTCTGTATTTTGTTTAGTGTGAGGTAACCACATAGCTAATTTTGTACTTCTTGAAATGTGTGGGCGTTGCCATAACCACATGGGGGAGAGATGCCTACATGCAATTAGAAAGAGTTTAACTGTTAGTGATTAGCAATGACTACAAATGTTGAATTTACTTATTTTGCTAATAATCTCCTTACTTGCATGGCATACTGATGTATTAAAAAAAATGTATACCCTTCTGACAAGGGGTTTGTTTTGAACTATACTTAAATAATGTGGGTTGCAAAAAATGTCCAATGTAAAAGGGTGAAAAGTGAAAAAGTTTAAGAAGCTCTGCTTTAGATCACCAGCTCACTACTAGGGATGGGCGAATGTTTCTCAACATTCGAAAAATGAAACGAATTTTAACACATTTGTTCGTTCTAATCGAATTTCGAATGTTTACATAACATTCTAACATTCGATTTTCGAATGTTCGGTTTTGAATTTTACGATTACATTTGAAATATATTGTTTAGAAAAATTTGAATTTATATTTGTTATAGTATTTCTAATGCTTTCTTTAACCCTTTCATGACATAGGCAATTGTTCAAGTTCTGAAACGTAAACGAAACCTTGAATTTCAGCTATATGTCTTTTCAACCATAATTTACCCCTTTCACATTAAGTGCACCCACACTAATTATATATTGTTTTTTAGAGGACAGATAGGGCTTTCTTTTGGCATAAAAGATTTATTTCTCAACTATAATTTTATATAAAAAAAAATCAAAGTAAGTGTGAGAAATTAAGAAATTTGAAGCTTTCCAAATGATTTTATTGTGAATATCATCATCCTGATATATGTTACTGCAAATAAAACACCCATACTTGTGTTAAGCGATGTCCCATGAGTATAACGATACCCCCCATGTACAGGTTTTCTGAGTTTTCTGGAATTTACAAGGCCCAACATACGGCCTACCCATTTACATAGAAATCTGGCACATTCATTTTCTGGGCTTAAGTTGCCTTTCATACATTATAGCAGCCCAGGAATGAAAATGACCCCATCATGGCATACCATTTACAAAAGTAGACACCCTAGGGTATTCCAAAAGGGCCATGTCACGTCTTTTTGTGAAGCCCCTTAGTCACAACACCTGGCCAAATGTAGTGGTCATTTTTGTTGTATGCGTTTTTTACACAAACACTGCACTTTGGCTGTTTCTGTCATCAAGCTTTTATGTTTTACTGCTATAAAACACACATATTTGTGTTTGTCAATGTCCTACGAGTACAACAGTACCCCCCATGTACAGGTTTCACAGGGTTTACAGGAGTTACTGGGCCAAATATGGGGTCTGCCCATTTCAGTCTTTATGCATGGAAATTTGGCACCTTAATTTTCTGTGCCTATGTCCTCTTTGAGACATTATAGCAGCCCAGGAATGAAAATTAGCCCATCATGGCATACCATTTACAAAAGAAGACACCCTAGGGTATTCCAAAAGGGCCATTTCACATCTTTTTGTGAAGCCCCTTAGGCATAACATCTGGCCAAATGTAGTGCTCATTTATTTTTAATGCGTTTTTTTCACAAACACTGCACTTTGGCTGTTTCTGTCATCAAGCTTTTATGTTTTACTGCTATAAAACACACATATTAGTGTTTGTCAAGGTCCTACGAGTAAAACAGTACCCCCCATGTACAGGTTTTATGGGGTTTACAGGAGTTACAGGGCCAAATATGGGGTCTGCCCATTTCAGTTTTTATGCATGGAAATTTGGCACCTTAATTTTCTGTGCCTATGTCCTCTTTGAGACATTATAGCAGCCCAGGAATGAAAATTACCCCATCATGGCATACCATTTTCAAAAGAAGACACCCTAGGGTATTTCAAAAGGCCCATGTCACATATTTTTGTGAAGCCCCTTAGTCACAACACCTGGCCAAATGTAATGGTGATTTTTTTTTGCATGCGTTTTTTTGCACAAACACTGCACTTTGGCTGTCTTTGTCATCAACCTTTTATGTTTTGCTGCTATAAAACACACATATTAGTGTTTGTCAAGGTCCTACGAGTAAAACAGTACCCCCCATGTACAGGTTTTTATGGGGGTTTACAGAAGTTACAGGGCCAAATATGGGGTCTGCCCATTTCAGTTTTTATGCATGGAAATTTGGCACCTTAATTTTCTGTGCCTATGTCCTCTTTGAGACATTATAGCAGCCCCAGGAATGAAAATTACCCCCATCATGGCATACCATTTTCAAAAGAAGACACCCTAGGGTATTCCAAAAGGCCCATGTCACATCTTTTTGTGAAGACCCTTAGTCACAACACCTGCCCAAATGTAGTGCTCCTTTTTTTTGTATGCGTTTTTTTGCACAAACACTGCCCTTTGGCTGTTTCTGTCATCAACCTTTTATGTTTTGCTGCTATAAAACACACACATATTTGTGTTTGTTAATGTCCTAAGAGTAAAACAGTACCCCCCATGTACAGGTTTTATGGGGTTTACAGATGTTACAGGGCCAAATATGGGATCTGCCCATTTACATAGAAAATTGGCACATTCATTTTATGGGCCTTTGTCCTCTTTGAGACATTATAGCAGCCCAGGAATGAAAATTACCCCATCGTGGCATACCATTTATAAAAGTAGACAACCCAGGGTATTGAAAAAGGACTATGTTTAGTCTTTGTTTGTAGCCACTTAGTCACAACATCTGGCCAAAGGTAATGTTCATATTTCAGTTTTAGTTTATCACAAAAACACTGCCTTTTTGCTGTTTATATCATCCTTTTATGTTTTTACTGCTATAATACACCCCATCTTTGTGTTCAGCGATGTCCCATGAGTACAACAATACCCCCTATGTACAGGTTTTATGTGGTTTTAGGAAGTTATAGCGCCCAATATAGGGTCTGCCAATTTGCATGGAAATTGGGCACATTGATTTTATGGACCTTTGTTGCCTTTGAGACAGTATGGCAGCGCAGGAATGAAAATTACCCCACCATGGCATACCATTTGCAAAAGTAGACAACCCAGGGTATTAAAAAAGGACTATGTTTAGTCTTTTTTTTTGTAGCCACTTAGTCACAAAACCTGGTCAAATTTAGTGGTCATATTTTTTTATTTGCTTTTTTCACACAGACTTTGCATGTTTTCTATTTAGATCAACATCATTATATTTTTTACTGCTATAATACACCCATATCTGTGTTCAGTGATCTCCCATGAGTGCAACAATACCCCCTATGCACAGGTTTTTTTTTGGTTCAATAATTTTTTTATTGGGTTTACATATATTCATACAATGACAGCAAAAAATAGGAGCACATGATGGACATTAACAAGAGTCAACATGCATAAAATTGCTACCACATGGGTGATAACAGTTTACCCCAAAGTTTAAACATTTTGAAAGTAATATCAGTTATGGAAATAAAAATGCTTCGTACGTTTTACAGCGATAGAAGAAAGAGAGGGTAAAGAAGAGAAGAGAGAAGAAAAAAAAAAAAAAAAAAAAAAAAAAAGGGGAAAAAGGGGGGGAGAGGGGAGGAAGAGAGGTAAGGGGGGTAGGTTTCGAGAGTGTGAGTTCCCATGAATTTCTTAGCATTGTGTGACAGCTCATGCCCGGTAAACAAATATAATTCAAATAGTTGAGATCTTTGCTACTTTTAGGAGAAGGAGGTTTAGCAATGGAGCTAGTAAAGTGTGTCATGTGCAATTATATTACAGAGAGGACAGGGATATTTGTAGCAAGTGCGGAGATACCCTGTTCCCAAATAAAGAACATATCTGTGAAAAAGTCTTGTTTACCTAAATAGCAATAGTATTGTTTTTCCAAAGCTAGAACATGTTTGACCTCCATTAGCCAAGCAGAGTGTGTAGGAATTGTTTGAGATTTCCACAATCTAGGTATTAGTCTTTTAGCACTAGCTAACATTATCTGGAGTAATTTTGTGCGGTAGATACAGTGGAGTGGTGGGAGGAGATTAAGGAGGATGAGTTTAGGGCAAAAGGATATGCTCGAACCTAGTATCTTATTGATACTATTTTCTATGCCCCTCCAAAAATCGGACATAAGTGGGCATTCCCACCATATATGTATCATGTTGCCACGTTCCCCCACAGCGTCTCCAGCAAGCAGAAGAGGCTTGTTGGGAAAATATATCGGAGTCTCTGTGGTGTCAGGTACCAGCGGGATATTATTTTGTAACTCGATTCTGCTATAAGTAATGAGGTGGATGCCGAATGAGTGGCCCTAAAGCAGGACCTCCACTCCTCGTCCACAACATCTCCTGGTATTTCTGTGTTCCATTTCTTGAGATAGGAAGGCCTTTGTATGGGAAAGGATCCTCTGAGCAGCTTGTAAATTATTGAGAGGAATGCTTTCTGGATGTCAGGATTTGTACATAATTTCTCAAATATTGTTAGTGGTCTAAGGATACTTAATTTATGTGTGCTATTATAAAGTGCGTGTCGAATCTGGAAATATGAGTACCAGTTATGGAAAGGTGGTCCTATTTCAGCAATTAGTTCTGCTCTGTCCTTGAGTGCTCCTGATTCTAATAGGGTGTAGATGGGTAGGTTCTGCAAGTGTGTAGTAGTATTCGGCTGAGCAAAGGTCAGTGGCGGAAAAAATATTTGAGTACCTAATAATGGTGTAAGAGGAGAAATTGGGGTAGAGATCTCTTTATTGTATTTGAGTAATTGATCCCAGACATCTAGGGTGGTCTTAACGTAATAGTTCTTGAGTGCCTGTGGTGGTCTATGGGGCCTAGGGAGCCATGCAATATCTCTCATGGTGTTAATCTGCAATAGGGCGCACTCAGTCCGGACCCATAAAGACTGAGGATCAGAGCAAGTCCAGGAAAGCACTCTAGATAAATGGGCAGCTTTGTAGTAATTCAGGAGGTGTGGGGCATTAAGCCCGCCATCTTCTTTACTTAGATGTAACGTGTTCTGGGGAACCCTGGGTTTTTTATATGACCAAATGAAAGAGTTAAGCATTTTCTGCTGAGTTTTGAAATATGAGGTGGAAAGTGTCATTGGCAAAGTCTGGAAAAGGTAGAGGTACTTAGGGACGATCATCATCTTGATAGCATTAACCCTCCCCATCCAGGACAGATGGCCTTGTTTATGCCAGCTCTCGAGAAGAGCTTGTACTGATCGTGAAGGCTGATGTAATTATATTGCAAAAGATCTTGGTGAGTACTAGGGAGCAAGAGGCCTAAGTATTTAAGCTTGTCAGACAGTCGAAATTTTGTGTGGGTTTTTATAAAGTCTATGTCCTGAACGGGTGTATTCAATGTCATGATTCCCGACTTCCCCATGTTGATGGAGAAGTCAGATACTCGACCATAAGTATCTAGAGTACGGATCAAGGCAGGAAGAGTCGTAGATGGGGATTGAAGCGTGAAAATCACGTCGTCTGCGAACAGCAGGCATTTTTGGTTAATATCTCTATATTGTATTCCAATTATCTCAGGGTTTTCCCTTATCTTTATAGCCAGAATCTCAATTGTAATAGCGAACAACAATGGAGACAGCGGACAACCCTGTCGGGTTCCGTTCGTTATGGAGAAGGATTGTGAGGCTGTGCCGTTGATCCAAACCCTTGCTTGAGGTTTCGAGTATAAGGCCTGAATCCGGGATGTAAAAGTCGGGGAGAAACCAAACTTCGACAGGGTTCGCCACATAAAGTGCCAATTGACCCTGTCGAAGGCCTTCTCAGCATCCGTTGATAAAAAGGTAAGGGGGGTCTTATCTTCATATGAGGATTGTAGTGCATGTAGTACTCTGATCGTATTATCTTTGGCTTCCCTCCCCCTGACAAATCCTACCTGGTCCGGATGAATTAATTTTGGTAGGATGGCATTCATGCGATTAGCTAGTATTTTTGCGTAAATCTTTATATCAGTATTTAAAAGAGAGATGGGACGATAATTACTTGCTTGATCGGGGGGTTTGTCAGCTTTCGGTATAACCGTTATAAGAGCCTCTAGTAGGGATTGAGAGAAGGTTTCTCCTTTATCTATTGAGGTAAACAATGTATGTAATGGTGGGCCTAGTTGGGTTTGAAGTAGCTGAAAGAATTTGGTTGTTAGACCGTCCGGACCAGGGGATCTGCCACTAGGGAGGGCCTTGATGGTGAGTGCAATTTCCTGGTGTGTGATGGGTGAATCAAGTAATTGTTTATCTTCTTCTGTAAGCTGTGGGGTTTTCAGTGTGTCTAGATAGTTGTCTATGTCAGCAAGTTTTTCTTGGGATATGTGGGGATCGAGATTGTAAAGTCTAGAGTAGTAAGAAACAAAAGTGTTGGCTATGTCTTCGTTTTTGCTCACTAAGTTCCCTGAGGGGTGTGTGATGGATCTTATAAAGGAGTTGAATCTTTGCTTTTTGAGCGATCTAGCTAGAAGTCGCCCTGCTTTGTTACTTTCCCGAGAAAAAATTTGGCTTTAGAAGTGAGCGCCCTCAAATGTGCATTTAAAGTCAGATATTTTGTTGAGGTTATCTCTCGCTAGGGAAAGATCTAGGAGTTTTTGAGCAGAGGACGGGTCAGCTTTGTGGGCAGCATCAGTTTGGTATAGGGTACTTGTCAGGAGGGAAAATTGAGCAGAATTTAGTTTTCGTATTTTGGCAGCATGTTTGATTAAATACCCCCTAATGTAACATTTGTATGCCTCCCAATTATTCACAGTGGACGTGTCGTCTGGTTTATTTATTGAGAAATATTCGTCGGTCGCCTTAGTCAGGTCTTCTAGTGTTTCTGGGTACGTTAAAATAGCGTCGTTGAGTCTCCAACTAAAAGACTTCCTAGGCCTAGCAGACCAGTGGAAAGCGGACAGGACCATGCTATGATCCGACCAAGGTGTGTGCAGAATGTTAGATTGGGTCAGGTCAGTGAGAAGCGACTGGTCACACATTAGGTAATCTAAGCGTGAGTATGTATGTTTAGGGTGTGAGAAAAAAGTGAAGTCCTTCTGCGTAGGGTGAGCTATCCTCCAAGTGTCGAATAAGGAGATTGAGTGCAGTGTGGCGCAATTAGTTTTCCGCATCTTATTGCTAAGATATGATGTGCCCTGTGAGTTATCAAGAACAGGGGTCATCGTAAAGTTAAAGTCACCACCCAACACAATAGGGCCTTTGGCGATGTCGAGTATTCTATTAGTCACAGATTTAAAGAAGGAAGGTGTAGGTCTATTTGGTGCGTATATGTTAGCCACAGTGATCGGGCGACCATAACATAACCCAATCAGGATCAGAATCCTACCCTCTAAATCAGAGTATTTCTGCAAAAGTTCAAAAGGAACATTTCTCCTGATGGAGATGCAGACACCGTTTTTCCTGTCGGGACCAGAGCTAAAAAAGTGTTTGTCATAGTATCGTGTAGCTAATTTCGGTTCATTACGTTTTTTAAAATGGGTCTCTTGAATCATAATAAAATCTATGTTCCTTTTATGGAAGTCATGAAATGCTATGGAACGCTTTTCTGCAGAAAGGAACCCCTTCACATTTTGGGTAGCTATTGTTAACGCGCTCATCACTAAGTGTAGGGAGTTCAGAAAAAGTAAACGGCAAGGTATTGTTCTCTATGTAAGAGATGTGTGGGCAGGGATATTCAGTTCAGGTCCCAGAGGGGGACCAATTGATACTGGTGGAGGGAAAGGCTAGGGAGGGGTAGGGCAGAGGAAGAGGAAAAGAAAAAGAAAAGGTAGAAATGCACAGAGAATATATGTCAGTTCCTAATGAACTGGGACCGAAAAATATTAAGAGGGAAGTAGTATTAGGTTGAGAAAACGTACGAGAGAAAAAGGAATTCAACAAAAGATAACAACAAGTATAAGAGCAGTTGGGGCAAATTAACAAGCCGGGTGTTCACACGAGTTCAAGTTTTGTTATACAACCTTAAATTTTAGGAACTATGTAATAAGCATTGCAAGGGTCTCCAGATGATCTTCATTATAGTTTGCTGAAAACTTTCGGACATTCAACATATCAGAGGTAGTGACAAACAATACGTGGGGTTTAACAGACAATAGAGGCAAAGAAAAATAATAATAAATAAATACATTCTTAGGTTGATTCCTATGAGTCCGGTCCGCTCCGTCCAGAGCCCGGAGAAAAAGGACAGGGCCGATGTTAAAGAGAAAAAATCTCAAAACATCTTGATTGGACGGCTCGGATCAGAGATCCACTACTCTGCACCCAAGACATGTCTAAACAGTTTCAGAGTTCTACACATAGCGGGCTAGACTAATTATATAGAAAGAACAAGCAGTAGAGGTTAGTCCCATAATGGGAGCTATGGGTGCTGCGGTACATCTATATTATATCAAACTAGTTACAGCTATAGGTTATGTATGTGAACATATTACCTCAATATTTTGTGTTTGGTACAAACAAAGAAAACACAATGACATCAACTTGATAACAAGAATATTCTCAATAAACAATAGTTATGAACACTGGACTGCAATCGTTTAGTAAGTGCTATAGGGAAACTAGCATCGCATTCTGGCAGTTAAACTGATCTCAACCTAAACTTGTATCAGGGAACGAGTCATCTCAAAGTCATTGGCTAACATAATTAGCGAGTATGTTCATAACATTTCTACAACAGTAACTATTATACTTGCCGCGTTCCTTTGCATCTTCGTAAGAACTTTGTAGTTCGGCAGAGAGTACACAGAGTGAGGCAAGTCAATGTATTCAGAATAAATTCGACAAACAATTGTCGCAGGTAAAGAGAGGGCTAAAAATAAAAGGGGAAAATTCACCAAATTCACCCAGGTTGTTGTAGATCTCCATCCGCTGAAGTTAGCTGTCTCCGCTTGGATTGGCTGGCTAAGTTGTCTGGCAGGGGTCTTCTCTGTGGTTTCGGGGATAGCTGGTCCGGGGGGAGATTTGCGTGGTTGCTGTCTGGTTTCTATGGTAGGAGCTGGGATGCCTAAAGCTAAGCAGAACCCTTCTATGTCAGACAGTGATCTGCAATCAAATCGGCTTCCATTTTTAGTGGCGATGACTGAGGTGGGGAATCCCCATCTATATGGGATTTTCAGTTGTCTCAGGTGCAAGGTCAAGGACGAGAAATCTCTTCTTTTTTGCAAAGTCCTTGCAGACAAATCCTGAAATATCTGTATATGAACATTTTGAAAGACCACAGCCTGCTGGTTGCGAGCTAAGTTGTAGATCTCCTCACGTTGTTGATAGTTTTGGAAGCGGGCAATAATATCTCTTGGTGGTGCGTCAGTGGCTGGTTTTGGGCGAAGTGCCCTATGTGCCCTGTCTAAAATGATATTTGATTGATCACCATCAGCAGATCCAGTCATCTCAGCAAAAAGGCCCCGTAAGAAGTCTTGAATATCATTGCTTTGTATAGACTCTGGGATTCCCCTAAACCGTAAGTTGTTACGTCTGGTGCGGTTTTCCAGGTCATCTAACTTGTCTTCCAAGTCTATGGAATGCTGTTGTTGTTGTTTCACTTTAGATGACAGGTCCGCCAATTTTTGAGAAAGGACATACTCATGTTCTTCCAGGGAGTCCACTCTTCGGCCCAGATCACCAATCTCTTTTTTGAGATCTGCACATTCGGTTTTTATACACGATTTGACTTGGTCGATCAGATTCTCCATAGCTTTAAAGGTGATAGGAGGTTCATCTCTAACAGCAGGAATATTAGGAGATGGGCTTCTTGAGGCATCAGAATCACCCTCCGTTTCATCTGTGTTGTTGGGTGGTTGTAAGGGAGGGCCCCAATTTTTGTTTAGTTTTGTCCGCTTGTCTGAAAAAGGCGCTCATCCCTTCTTGGGATTTCTGAGATGTCTTGTGTTGCTTGTCAGTCTTTGCTCCTTTCCTTTGTGACATTTTAGCAGGGCAACGGTAGGTTAAGCAGGGTGATGGGAATCAGTATCCTTAGGAGTTGTATATATATTATGGATGGGTTATGATGAGTTTTTGCCCCACTCTCCAGGGAAAGTACCCTCACAGGGCGATGCCGGAAAAGGGGAAGAGGATATGACCCGCTGTTACGTCAGACAGCGGGAAATGGGAGGAAGAGTGGGGTATTATGGATATGTCCCAGGGGCTAGTGAATGGTTCTCAGAGTCACCGAATAAAAACAGTAGGTGTTTTGCTACTCTATAAGGTGCTTCAAAAACGCTGTCCAGAGAGGGGGTAGCAACATATAATGCTAGGCAGAGGGAGGAGAAAGTGCAAAAGAAAATCACCCCCAGAATGAGATCACTTAAGGCAGTGAGGAAACGTTACAGTACAGTGTCCCCAGTTACTGGTATAGAGTCTCTAGATCAATAGAGTGGGATGGTTGCCAATGCTGCAAATGTTAAATTTTAGTTTAGTAGTGGTCCGTACACCTATTCCAGATCTTGTGGCTGCAGGTAAAATCAATCAATACCCACTGGTTTTGTAGTTGCTAAGGTGCGTAGTCACTTCACCTATCTGTTTACTAAAAGCTGTAAATAGTAATGGGCTTCATGCACAGATGACTCCAGGCAGCGTGGGTATTAATTTGTGAGCACCGGAGCGGAGCCCCGACCCTCCGGTGCTTGTGTTAACTGTCAGTTTGGTTTTAGCAGCTGTTTGTGCCTTAGAGAGGTGCTTGTCAGGAGCGCTTATGTGAGGTGTTATACACACCGGAGCGGGTCCCCGGCCCTCCGGTGTATGATAATGAAAGGGATCGGTTGCAGCAGAGTGGTAGTGTGTTATTTGCTTACCCGCTGTGGGAGTAAGTTGTTTATAGAGGCAGTCTTTTCCGATGTGAACAGGCTTTAGTTGATGGCACTGCAGGAGCCGTTCGGTTTGATGCTGCGTCACACCTCACAGTGCTCCAACCTCACACTGTTTACTACCTCGTCTCCCAGCTGGGCGAGTAACTGTCAGACTGGAGAAAGGGAGTTTTGTGTTCCTCATACATTTAAGTACATGGCTGTGTAGTCGACAGTAGTAGAAGGGTTGTATAGTGAGAGAAATTTGTTCTTAACACCCAGCTTGTGTCAAGAGCCTTAGTGGAATGCGGCCATCTTAGTCGGCCGTTCGCTCCGCCCCCCCCCTATGCACAGGTTTTATGTGGTTTTAGGAAGTTACAGGGCCCAATATAGGGTCTGCATAGAAATTTGGCACATTGATTTTCTGGCCCTATGTTGCCTTTGAGACAGTATGGCAGCCCAGGAATGAAAATTACCCCCCTCATGCTCATGACATACCATTTGCAAAAGTAGATAACTCAGGATATTCTAAAAGGAGTATTTTAGTTGTTTTGTATAACTTATAATGGCCTTAGAGTGGATGGGCTTAACATATAAAGGGACAGGACAAGGTCAGGGGATTTATGAAGTTAGGAATACAGAATAATAAAATAAAATAAATTAGGAACACATACAGATTGCTTTCAAATTAAAAGTTTAACTCTGTGTGATATATTCGAAAGCAATCAGTGATACAGAGGCCAGGTTGAGAGGGGCAGTCAGGGCAATGGTAACTAGAATCCCTCCTCCCTCCTTTTTTATAGCAGACTCTGCATCTTTTCTGGGGTGTTAATTTGCAGGCAGTGGGGGGGATCCTAGTGGGAAAATGCCTGCCACAGAGTCGCTCAACATTTTCAGATTGAACAGTGGGAGGATTAGGGGTCTGGTTAAACAAAATATCAGAAGTTACATTTAACACAAATTCCAAAAAAGTATACGTTTTCCCTGTGCCTATTTTTTTGTACAGCACATATGCATTATATACTGCGATCTGCATAATATAAAAGGCTACTTTTTTGTACCAAGTTCTAGTTTTTCTTTGAATTAGATATGGCTGCAGGCACCGGTCAGCTAAATCTACCCCCCCCCCCATGTTTTTGTTGTACTCCACAATGCACTTTGGCTTTCGGATCTGTGCAGATCTTCCCTTCACAGACACTGGCACTGTAGCTTCATCGTGCATTGTGGAGAGCATGTACACATCTTTTTTATCAGTGTACCGAAGGGCCAGTAGCTCATTGTGACGTAAAGCTGACGTTGTGCCCCTACTTTTTTTTCCATATGTCAGCTTCTGGGGGAAACCTTTGCGATTTTTTCTTGTTGTGCCACAGGCCACGGTTTAAAAATAAAACAAAAATTTTAATAGCTCTGTGATGGTGTAAAAATTATCGAGCCACAAATGGTACCCTTTATTTAGCAGGGGTAGTAGGAGATCCCACACAATTTTCCCACTTGTGCCAACTGAATCTGGGCAGCCAGGTGGATCCAAGTGGCTATCCTTTCCCTGGTAGATGCGAAATGCCCAGGTATACCCAGTACTGCATTCACAGAGCTTATAAAATTTTACCCCATAGCGGGACCTCTTGGATGGTATATATTGCTTGAAAAGCAATCTCCCCTTAAATTTCATGAGGGACTCATCAATGCAAATGTCCTGCTCAGGTATGTAAACTTCTTTAAATTTTTGGGACAGGTGGCTTATCAGGGGCCTTAGTTTATATAACCTGTCATGCAGGGGGTCATTTTTGGGGGGGCACTTGGTATTATCATTAAAATGGAGAAACCGCAGCAATTGTTCATATCTGTCCCTCTTCATAACCCCTGGAAAAAGAGGGGTAGCCAGGATGGGGTTCTGGCTCCAGTATGAACGAATGCTGGGTTTCTTCACAATCCTCATTATTAATGTCAGGGCCCAAAACTTTTTAATCTCTGGTATGTCAGTGGGATGCCAGGTATTTTTTCTGACATACAGAGATTGGGGATTTTTGGACAGATACTGGCTGGCATATAAATTTGTTTGAGCAACTATATGCTCAAACATAGCATCTGTCAGAATCAGTGACATATAGTTTATTGGCTCACATACTGGAACATCACTTGTTATGCCAGGAGTCTCAGTAAATTCTGGCATTTCTGGGGCAGTGAAATTTGGGGGTATCCAATTTTGGTCATTTGTGCGACGCCTCCTTTTAGGTGGCGGGCAGGGAGCACCAGCATCAGATGTATCACTCAGGGGCTCTATATCTGATGCCGTAAGGGTTGCGCTGTCAGACAGAGCAGAGAGGGTTTCACTCCCTGAATCTGCGGCAAGAATGGCATAAGCCTCTTCTGCTGAATAGCGTGCCATAAGGGATTTTTTTCAGTACAAATTACCACTTCACCACCACCAATTACCACTTCACCTTCCCCAAAATCCCACTAAACCACCCCAATTACCACCTCCCAATTACCACCCACCTATTCCCACCCACCCTATTCCCTATTTTTTTTTTTTTTTTTAAATTATGATTTTTTCTTTATATATATATATATATATTTTTTTTTTTTTATAAACTAAAAAAAAAAAGGAACTGGGAAGGGTAGTGATTGGGAACAGCAGGGAAGGGGTTAATAATAACTAAAGATCCCCACAAATAAACTTTTGGGCACTGATCAAAGCCCTGACAGGCTGATCACTGTGATATTAGGCTGATCACAGTAGCAGCTCAGTGATCAGCAGCAAAAACAATATATATATATATTTGTAACCCCCACAAATAAACCCCCAACGCTTTTGATCAACACTGATCAAAGCCCTAACTGGATAACCAAGTTATATTAGGCTGATCACAGTAGCAGCTCTGTGATCAGCAGCAAAAAAATATATATATTTTGTTTGTAACTATATTTTTTTCTCCCTCTCCGCTTTCTACCGCACACACCAACACTAAACTGTCTTCCTCTCTCTCTCAGATCGCACTGAGAGCAGAGAGGAAGCGGATACACTTGTAACAGCCAATGATTCCACTCATTGGCTGCTACAGTGTTACAGGGGACAATCGATACACCCCCTCCATGCTGATTGGATCCTGGGGGAGTGCCAGAGGTGCTAGGCACATCCCCCAACCGGATCCACAACAAACAAAATAACGGAGGGGGCACAGGAGCTGAAAACCGTTATGCCGTTCTATTCCATCATAACGGCTCTAAAGCCCAGTGTAATTATGACGGAATGGAACGGCATAACGGCGTTAAAAGGTTAAATGTAATATTCGAATTATGCAATATTCTATATAGAAACATTTGAAATTATATATTTGTATCTATTATGTATCAATTTACTAGATTCCCTCCCTACCACATGAACTATTGAACTTCTGAATAGTATTTGTTAAATAGAATGTTAAATTCAAAATTTTGAATGTGGACATTCGATATAATTATAAACATTCAAATTCGAAAGTGACATTCGAAAACTGTAAATAGCATTCGATTATAGAATTTTAGAGAAAATTCGTTCTTATCAACATTCAGATTTATAATTCGAATTTCGGTAATAACATTCGTTCTAACATTTGAATTCGGAAATTTACACATTCGCCCATCCCTACTCACTACAGAATTAAAAATGGGTTGAGCCTTTGGATGGGCAGAGATTGTAAATTCCCACGGGAACAGGGCTCCCAATTCCCCCTGTATTTGTTTGTTAAATTTTGTCTGGTGTCTCATATTGTACTGTCCTTTTACCTTTGTTACTCATGGACAGCGCTGCGGAATCTGTTGGCGCTTTATAAATAAATAATAACTATCCACTGCTATTTTAAATAATAAAGTGAGATTGCCTGAGGCAACAGTTGAAGATTACTTTCAAGATCATTTTTAACTAAACAAATGCAGATTTACAAACGTTTCTTCTGATTTATTTTAGCTTATTCCCCCTGAGGAATACATTAATGATTAGTTTTATCTTACTTTGACTGTTCTTTTAACTATGGATGGATCCATGGTGTGTGCTCTGAACTTGTACATTTCTAATGAGTTAAAGGGACAGTCTACTCCAGAATTTGTAATGTTTAAAAATATAGCTAATCCCTTTATTACCATCCCCCAGTTTTTAATTACCAACATGGTTACATTAATATACTTTTTACCTCTGATTATCTTGTATTTAAGCTTCTGCAGACTGCCCCCTTATTTCAGTTCTTTTGACAGACATGCATTTTCGCCAATCAGTGCCCTCTCATTAGTAACTCCATGGACATGAACACAATGTTATCTATATGGCTCACGTGATTTAACGCCATCTAGCTTTTAAAAACTTTCAAATGCATTCAGATAAGAGGCGGCCTTCAAGAGCTTAGAAATTAGCATATACGCCTACCTAGGTTTAGCTTTCAACTAAGAATACCAAGAGAACAAAACACATTTGATGATAAAAGTTAATTCGAAAGTTGTTTAAAATTGCATGCCCTATCTGAATTATGGAAGTTTAATTTTGACTAGACTGTCCCTTTAAAGAAAGGCTCCAGTGTTGCTGTTTCTTTAATTATAGTTTATGGTTTTATTAAAAAAGTTATTGATTGATTTTCATCTTCTTGGTTTGCAAGTGCTGACAGATTCAATTTGATCTTAAATTAACCAAAATATACTTGTTTGTAGAACATAATGTATTTTTTTTGTTCTGAATAATGTGAAAAGCGCATAAAACAACAATTTACATACCTAATGTTTTTAAAATGTCTAAAAGCATTTTTGTCTATATGCAGATGGGTGTTAAAGATCAAATTTTACTATTACCGAACAGCTTACTGAAAAATCCTGCTTGTAAAACTGAGAGCAAAATGTAAAAATGATTAAATATATTTTATGCAATTTCTGACAGTGCAAACAAGTCAGTTATACTTGCAGCGTGCTTAGTGGTGGTTCAAAGCCTCCAAATTAGTATCCCCAATCTCTCAGATGCCAACAACTATTAATTTGTTGGACGTTCTCTGTTTTTATATGCCGATTTCTCTCGCCCTGGGTTAGAATAGAAGTGGAGTGCAATTTTTGCGCTTGTTGGGTCACACTAGTATTACAAGTTGAAAGTAAAAAGTTTGTGCACAAGCATAAACCCAAAACGCGCAAAAAAATATTGTAACCACGTTAACTTCTTCTCCTATAGACTTCAATAGAGCGTTCTTGAGTATTCCCAGTCGGGTTAGCACGCAAGTATGGGTCTTTACGCTCCATTGAAGTCTATTGGAAAAGAAGTTAACGCACATCGGGGGTTCACAATTTAGGTATAACACGGTGTTAGGTTAGCGCACATGAAGTACTGCTAACTTAAATGCGCATTATTGAAATATAAAATATAACAAATATATTTTTGAAATGATTATACATACTGTAAAAAATATAGATATATTCTAGCGTTCATGTCACTAACCATTAAAAGTATAGGGCGAGCTAAAAAAGTTTCGGCCACATTAAGAGTTGGTTGCGAAGTTGCACAAAAGATAACTGCATCTATTGAGCTCCATAATCAATCTAACCCCAAATCAGAAGCTTACACTGATGCTTTATTACATTTTAAGGGAACTCTGTAGTATACTGTGTACAGCCCCAGCATTATTGCACATTCATTTTTAATGAAATTAGGTTTGTTAAACACAGTAGACACAGTAGAATTGCGTAATCAATGGATGAATAATAAAGGGATAATGCAATAACACTAAGGGGCCTATTTATCAAATGGCGGGAGGACATGTTTTGCTGTAGCGAATCATGTCCGTCCAACATCGCTAAATGACGACAGCATACGCTGTCGGCATTTAACATTACACGAGCATTTCTTGTGAAATGCGTGTGCAATGCTGCCCCCTGCACATTCACGGCCAATAGGCCACTAGCAGGGGTTGTCAATCATCACGATCTGGATGATTGCAGTCCGCCACCTAGAAGGTGACTGACAAGTTAAGGAGGAGCAGTCTTAAGACCTTTATTAAATATGACTATTGCATAAATATGCTTTCCTTCTTACGATAGGGAGAGTCCACGGTTTAATTCCTTACTGTTGGGAAATACAACACCTGGCCACTAGGAGGGGTCAAAGACACCACAGCCAAAGGCTTAAATATCCCTCCCACTTCCTCATTACCCCAGTCATTCTTTGCCTTTCGTACTAAGGAGTTTAGACAATCTTCCTCCTTGTTTGTTGTCTATTCGGGGAAGCGTAAGGGGCAGAAGGCTGCTTTGACTTCCCTATCTTTTTGGTTAAGGAGTGTCATCCGCTTACCTTACGAGACAGCATGACATCGTCCTCCTGAGAGGATAACGGCTCATTCCACTAGAGCAGTGGCTTCCTCTTGGGCCAGGTGTTATATTTCCCAACAGTAAGGAATGAAGCTCTCCCTATCCGGAAGGAAAGAAATTAATCTGGTAAGAATAAATTATGTTTTAACATGTTTTCGGCTACTTGATTGCAAAGGGCTTCAATGCAAATATATATATTAATGTGTTTATGTATTTATATGTGTACTGTATATATGTAATTACAGACATATATAAACATATAAAGACATATGTACACACATAAATATATATATATATATATATATATATATACACACCTATATATATATTTAGATATGCATATGTATGTTTTTTTCTAGCACCTGAGACTTCATATCTTTGAGCCCTTATAACTTTTTATTTAAATCTTTTAAAAATAAAGGTATTTGATAGTGTTATTATGAATGTAACTGTACTGTTACTTGCATTTGGTGCGATTTTCCCCCCGCTTTTTTGTCTCACGTAACAAACAGAGCTTTTAGGTCATCCCAACGCAAGTTAAATTCAATTGTGCTCAAGCTAACGCATTTACTTTCAACTTGTAATATGTGCGTTACTTCCGACGTGTGCGAAGAGCCGCGATAAATACTTTTTCACTCACGTGCAACAGTAAGCACACCACTCGTAATCTAACCCTTTGTAATTACAAGACATTTCTGTTGTATTGCTATAGAATAATGTATCAGCCAAGTCTAAACGTTTTTAAAAACATTTAATGTCTTTTTGGTTCGATACTATATAGCCACTTATAGTACTGTACTCTGTTTTGCAGTTGTTATAATTTTAAGCCACTAAATGAAATATATGTAGTAGGGTTAGCCCTGAGAAGGCAGCAGGGTGCTCATTGTTCAGAGCTAAATTACATGAAAATAAATAATGAAAATATATTGCAAAGTTGTTTCATTAAGCTTAACTAACCATTTTATATAAAAATCTCAAGGTGTTTACAGACCCTTAAAGTACAGCGAATCAAACAGCTGATTTAGGCAATTTGCAGTATTTTACATAATTTGTTTTTTGCCTCTTTAGGGAGCGTAAGCAAAG
This sequence comes from Bombina bombina, assembly GCF_027579735.1. Lineage (NCBI taxonomy): Eukaryota > Metazoa > Chordata > Amphibia > Anura > Bombinatoridae > Bombina > Bombina bombina. The sequence goes on along the minus strand of NC_069507.1, from coordinate 196,422,650 downwards.
CACAATCTTTACACAAAAGCAAGCAGTGTTTATTGTATATTTAAGTATTTTGTGAATAGTAACACATATTATATTCAACAGTACTATCTACTTATGTATTAGCATGATAAAATCACATCTCAAATTGTGCCTACCCTTACATTAACAGATAACATTGACCATGTCCTCTGAATATACTTAAAATTGTGGAACAAGCAAAACTATAATGGCTGACGTCATCAAGGCCGGATTGGCCTACCAGGAGATTTCCCGGTGGGCTGCAGCAGCTGGGGCTGGAAAGCTACAATTTAAAGCGGTGATCAACGAATGCAATTGGGTTGTAGGGAACCTATATAACCACAATCTGGCACTTTTTTTAATTCAAACTAATATAATTCTAATATAAAGTATTTAGGGAAGGAGTATCCCAGTAATCCCCTTTGATAAAAATGGGGTGTACGCATTATACTTAGTTAACGGAAAATTGGGCTGGTCTTTATATTTTCCAGTGCTGCTTTTTATTCCCAGTCCGGCCCTGGGACTCGTCATCATTAGCTGTTATCATATTTTGTGTGACTGTCCACTGTCCTATCTTTGTCTTGCATAATAACCATCTACTTTATATATATAAAATCATCATTCAGCTTTACAAGTCTGCTGTAAAATTACTTAAGTTTAAAAAAATTGCATAGAGGCTTATATTAAATCAACAATGAATAAAATATAAACTTGGATGCAGTTTTTTGTATCAGGTATGTAACTATAGAGATCTCAGAGGTCTCAACTGAGACTGGGCTGTACATCTAGGGGCCCATCTGGCCCTGCAATCAGTAGGGACTTTGTCATAGGGGTCCTGTGGCCACTCTGTTTGCCCCTCCACCAAAAAGGGCTTCCAGTTTAAGGCATTTGTATGGATTTGCCCTTACTTTGCTGAAGAGTTTCTAAGTTGGCTGCCAGTGTTGTTGTGCAGAAAAACTTGTCACCAAGTTTGTAAAGAGAGGCTGCATATGTGCATATCCTCTGGCACAAGCAGGGGGAAAGGATAACTCAGCAGCTCCTCTTTCTCCTATATGGCTGCTGGCTCAGCTTCTACTGATTGCAAACAGCCAGAAAGGGATGGGAGCTGTTGGAAAGGGGGTGCCACAGCCTCTGTCCTGGGAAACAGTGAAGTCTAGTTATAAACCTGCCTTAAATCCAGTTTCTGTAGTGCAAATATTCTGTAGTTTTTACAAACTTTATAGTAAAACTTTTCAGCCAATTGTCTGTCCTGAATGGTGGTGTCTTGTTTTTTGTTGTTTTTTGTATTTGTTTTTTTAAATGTTGGAAAGTATAAGGCTGTCAATCAGACTTCATCATCTGATGGGTTAGTATAACCATGAGATAGTAAGTGCTACTGCTAAGGCACAGATCACTTTGTGATTCACACATGCGCAACATATTTTCATCATCCTCTCTACAGTAAAAAACAGCAAGGCTGATATTGTCCCTGATAATAAAATGAATAAATATATTAAAGGGACAGTAAAGTTAAAGTTAAACCTCCATGAGTAAGATAGAGCATCCAATTTAAACAACTTTCCACTGTACTTCTATTATTAATTTGCTTCGTTCTCTTTGTATCCTTTATTGAAAAGAATACCTAGGTAGGCTCAGGAGCAGCAATGTATTACAGGTACCTAGATACTGATTGGTAACTGCACATGCATGCCTCTTATCATTGGCTCACCTGATATGACCAACTAGCTCTCAGTAGTGCATTGTTGCTCCATCAGCCCAGGATATCAAGAGATTGAAACTATACTCTATCTGAATCATGAAAGAAAACAATTGGGTTTCAAGTCCCTTTAAATAAATTACTCATTAACAATAGTTTTCTAAATACTAATACAGAGGGGAAAATTTATTAGGATTGCAGGCAGACCACCTCTGAGGATCAGTTTTTGCTTCTTAAAGGGGCAGTCTACACCAGAATTGTTATTGCTTTAAAAGATAGTTAATTCCTTTATTACCCATTCCCCAGTTTTGCATAACCAACAGTTATATTAATATACTTTTTACCTCTGATTAACTTGTATCTAAGCATCTTCTGACAGCCCACTGATCACATGACTTTGTATTTATTATCTATTGACTTGCATTTTAGCCAATTAGTGCTGTGTTGTGCTTACTCTTAAATAACCCCACGGGTGTGAACACAATGTTATCTATATGGCCCACATGATCTAACAGTCCCCTGTTGTGAAAAGCTAATAAAAAACCATGTGATTAAGAGGCTGTCTGTAGTGGCTTAGAAACAGGCAGAAATTTAGAGGTTTAAAGGTTATAAAGTATATTAACATAAGCATGTAAGTTGTGCAGAGCTGGGGGATGGATAGTAAAGGCGTTATCTATCTTTTTAACAATAACAATTTTAGTTTTGACTGTCCCTTTAAATTTGTGGTTGCAGACTCGCTGATGCACTGCAAAGCCTCAAAAATTGTGAATGCAGCTTAATAAATCTTCCTGTGTGTATGTGTGTGTGTGTGTGTGTGTGTGTGTGTGTATGTGTGTGTGTGTGTGTGTGTGTGTGTGTGTGTGTGTGTGTGTGTGTAGCATAACAGGAATTGCATTATTTATATTCTTTATATTCATTTTTATATTCTGTGCCCAAGTTAAAATCTGTAGCTTTGTTTAGGGAATGTTTGCAGTTTTTTTCTACTTATAGTTCCTCTTATTTCAGACAAAATTAATATGAGATATTTGTACAGTTGTTTAATCAGTTGTACTGTTTAAGGAATTTCAAGAATATCTAGGATGTGCATATGTCTTTCCTGAGAATGAATTAAGTGTTCACTATAAATAAGCAGACTTGATGGGCCGTCTGGTTCTTATCTTCAATTGAAATCTGTTTCTTTAGCACTTCAGTTCATGAGAAAATATTTCAAATTTACTTTTTATGGATGGGAAAACATTCAGGAGCAGGAAACAATGCTTTTTAAGGGATTGGTCCTTTGAGGTAGTTTAGTAATTAGCAACTTTGTAACTAGCCAGTAGGAGAGACCGTAATCTGGATGTGACAAGATGCGTGATACAAGACTTCCTAAATTCTAAAATATTTTACATTGCGTTTTCTAACTCTGCTTCCCTGCGCTACCAGATCTGCTTACATCCATGGAATGTAGAACCTTGCAGGACTTAAATTTACATAAAAGTTCTGTCATTTTTACGCCTACATATAAAAACTTCTAACCCACTTATAGAAGAGACGTTACGGGTATGGGATAACATTTTACAAGTCTCAGATAAAATCTCAACACACTATTCGCCACTTACCTCCGTACTACACACAAGTATATTCCTGGTCTGACCCTCAATAAACCATCAGATAAGGAAAATGCACTAATACGATTACCAATATGCTCCCTCATGAGAGGTGGACATATTAAAACATTTTCAGAAATAAAAGAGGAGATAGGATCGCCACTCGATACCTGGTTTTCCTACTTCCAGATTAGACACTTCCTAACTAGTCATCCAGACAAAAAGCAATTTATTAGGTCCTGTACCTACTTTGAGATGCTTTGTCTTCTACCCACCACCCCTAAACACTTAATCTCCTTAACGTACAAGTCCCTATTACATATGCAATGTTATTAAAACCACCCTCCTTTAAATCTCTCTGGGAAAAATAACTAAATGTACAGATTAATGATTCATCCTGGACACAATGTTTTAAATCGGTAAAAAAAGTCTTCAGTTTCAACCTCCATTGTTGAGACTAATTATAAACTGCTAGCCAGATGGTATCCTACACCCACACGATTGCACAGGATATATCCAACTGCATCCCCACAGTGTTGGAGAAAATGTGGTCTACAAGGTACTTTATCTCATATTTGGTGGGATTGTCCAATAATCAGACCTTTTTGGGAGCAAGTCACAAACTAAATCAAACGATAGTACTAGACTCACAGACAATCCTACTAAACATACTTCCTTGCTTACACTGTCAATATAGGATGGACTTATTACAGATAATGATCAATAGTGCTAAGAGACTGATCCCACGTATGTGGAAGAAAACACAAACCCCCTCCCTACAACAATGGCTTGATGAAGTCAAACATGTCTTGACTTTAGAGGAGCTATACTATAATTATTATAGTAAATCAGATCATTTCAGTAACATCCTTTTCCTGTGGAGCCAAAACCCAATACCATAGTCTAAAATATGAATGCAAAAACTAATTGCTTAGTCAAGGAATTGAGACAGTTTATGCTCTTTCCTATACCCCCAGTCCTCCCTTTCTGTTTACCCTTCTACCCACTTTTCTTTCTTCTCTTTTTTTCCACTGTTTCAATAATATGTGATATACTACACTCACGAATAAACTCATTTCTAACAGTAGCCCAAAAGGTTGAGTTGTGAGTAATATTGCTTCTATATTGAATTAACATTGTTCACTCTGTTTATCATGTTTAATTTGTTAGACCTGTTCACGTTGTTTAATCTGTTTAACATGAAGGAAAATGTAATACAATAGCTGCAAATATGTATTTTGTCATATATCAATAAAAAGTATTGAATGTAAAAAAAAAAGTTCTGTAATTTTGTTCACATGCATTCTACACGTGAGTAAGCCATGTTTGCCGACATTTATTTCATGTACAATGTCAATGGCACACAGAGTTTGCATATGCCTTGTTGAGAATTGTGCATGAAAAAAGTTATTAAAGTATATTTCTGAAATCCTTAGATTTTGAATGAATTGCTGTGTATGTCAAAGTAGATTTGTATTACCCTTTGAGTGGGGGCTCCTCACTCACTTGCTACTGCAATACAAAACACACATAGCCAGGGGTCAAGTCCTACAAAATAAAGTGTGGGAACTCACCAAGACTTCCACCCCCTCACAATTAATATTGTTTTATATATATATATATATATATATATATATATATATGTATATATATATATATATATATATATATATATATATATATATATATATATATATATATATATATATATATACATATATATACACATACAGGGAGTGCAGAATTATTAGGCAAATTAGTATTTTGACCACATCATCCTCTTTATGCATGTTGTCTTACTCCAAGCTGTATAGGCTCGAAAGCCTACTACCAATTAAGCATATTAGGTGATGTGCATCTCTGTAATGAGAAGGGGTGTGGTCTAATGACATCAACACCCTATATCAGGTGTGCATAATTATTAGGCAACTTCCTTTCCTTTGGCAAAATGGGTCAAAAGAAGGACTTGACAGGCTCAGAAAAGTCAAAAATAGTGAGATATCTTGCAGAGGGATGCAGCACTCTTAAAATTGCAAAGCTTCTGAAGCGTGATCATCGAACAATCAAGCATTTCATTCAAAATAGTCAACAGGGTCGCAAGAAGCATGTGGAAAAACCAAGGCGCAAAATAACTGCCCATGAACTGAGAAAAGTCAAGCGTGCAGCTGCCAAGATGCCACTTGCCACCAGTTTGGCCATATTTCAGAGCTGCAACATCACTGGAGTGCCCAAAAGCACAAGGTGTGCAATACTCAGAGACATGGCCAAGGTAAGAAAGGCTGAAAGACGACCACCACTGAACAAGACACACAAGCTGAAACGTCAAGACTGGGCCAAGAAATATCTCAAGACTGATTTTTCTAAGGTTTTATGGACTGATGAAATGAGAGTGAGTCTTGATGGGCCAGATGGATGGGCCCGTGGCTGGATTGCTAAAGGGCAGAGAGCTCCAGTCCGACTCAGACGCCAGCAAGGTGGAGGTGGAGTACTGGTTTGGGCTGGTATCATCAAAGATGAGCTTGTGGGGCCTTTTTGGGTTGAGGATGGAGTTAAGCTCAACTCCCAGTCCTACTGCCAGTTTCTGGAAGACACCTTCTTCAAGCAGTGGTACAGGAAGAAGTCTGCATCCTTCAAGAAAAACATGATTTTCATGCAGGGCAATGCTCCATCACACGCGTCCAAGTACTCCACAGCGTGGCTGGCAAGAAAGGGTATAAAAGAAGAAAATCTAATGACATGGCCTCCTTGTTCACCTGATCTGAACCCCATTGAGAACCTGTGGTCCATCATCAAATGTGAGATTTACAAGGAGGGAAAACAGTACACCTCTCTGAACAGTGTCTGGGAGGCTGTGGTTGCTGCTGCACGCAATGTTGATGGTGAACAGATCAAAACACTGACAGAATCCATGGATGGCAGGCTTTTGAGTGTCCTTGCAAAGAAAGGTGGCTATATTGGGCACTGATTTGTTTTTGTTTTGTTTTTGAATGTCAGAAATGTATATTTGTGAATGTTGAGATGTTATATTGGTTTCACTGGTAAAAATAAATAATTGAAATGGGTATATATTTGTTTTTTGTTAAGTTGCCTAATAATTATGCACAGTAATAGTCACCTGCACACACAGATATCCCCCTAAAATAGCTATAACTAAAAACAAACTAAAAACTACTTCCAGAACTATTCAGCTTTGATATTAATGAGTTTTTTGGGTTTATTGAGAACATGGTTGTTGTTCAATAATAAAATTAATCCTCAAAAATACAACTTGCCTAATAATTCTGCACTCCCTGTATATATATACACACATACATACACACACATTATTTAATATGTATAAAATCTATACATTTGGTTAAAGGGACAGTCTAGGAATGTGCTGTGTTGTAATAGCAGGAACTGGAAATAAACTTTCATGATTCCGATAGGGCATGTAATTTTAAACAATTTCCCAATTTACTTTTATCACCAAATTTGCTTTGCTCTCTTGGTATTCTTAGTTGAAAGCTAAACCTAGGAGGTTCATATGCTAATTTTGTAAGCCCTTGAAGGCCGCCTCTTCTCTCAGGGCATTTTGCCACTTTTTCACCACTAAAGGGTGTTAGTTCATGTGTGTCATATAGATAACACTGTGCTCACGCACATGGAGTTCCTATGAGCCAGCACTGAGTGGCTAAAATGCATGTCTGTTAAAAGAACTGAAATAAGGGAACAGTTTGCAGAGGCTTAGATCCAAGAAAATCACAAAGGTAAAAAGTGTAATAATATAACTGTGTGTGGGTAATAAAGGGATTATCTATCTTTTAAAACAATACAAATTCTGGTGTAGACTGTCCCTTTAATGAAAGCAAATTAAATCTAATGAAGGGTTGAATGGTTGCCTTTAGGTCTGAGAATCCTCCTTTGTCAGAGTCTCACCCACTTAAGGTACAATAGTCCTATTTCTGCGAGGGGAGCTAAATAACACCAGATCAAGCCACACAGAAATGTAAGCACCATGTGTTACACACATACACACATTTTGGGGTGATCACACAGCAGGACTGCTGACAAGCTTGCATTTAGTGTATTGTAGATAAATGTTACTGCCCATTACTAGAGGATCTCACTATCCCTCTAAGCAGACTCCAGCTCCTCCCACCACCAGCAGCAGTGTTTACTGAAGTGTTTCTGTTCTCTGTCCAGAGGGAACTTAGTTCCTCCTGCAAAAATAGTGCAGGAACTCCGTTCCCATGCGTTCCCGCTCAATTTGACCCCTGCACATAGCTCTCCTTCTGTCCCTTGATTATACTCTCTGAGAAAATGATTTGTCACTCAGTAAACCACTGAGTTATTCAAACAATTCCCGAAAATACAATATATCCAGGTGAGGGGGTGGGCGGTGCAAAAATGTGTTAGAATTGGAGAGTGAAGTAGGAATGTGCTGTGTTGTAATAGCAGGAACTGGAACACATATGCCCGCACTGAGGTTTAGCCCCCTGTTTAGCTCCAAACCTTGGTCTAAGCTGTTGTCTTAGCATTTTTCAGATAAGTTAAGCTATTGGTTCTTAGGCTCGTTGACACTGTGAGGCCTATTTATTAAAGGTCTGTCGGACCTGATCCGACAGTGCGGATCAGGTCCGACAGACATCGCTGAATGCGGACAGCAATACACTCTCCGCATTCAGCATTGCACCAGCAGCTCTTGTGAGTTGCTGGTGCAACGCCGCCCCGTGCAGATTTGCGGCCAAACGACCGCCAGCAGGGAGGTGTCAATCAAACCGATCGTACTCGATCGGGTTGAATTGTGGCGACCTCTGTCCGCCTGCTCAGAGCAGGCCGACAGGGTTATGGAACAGCGGTCTTTAGACCACTGCTTCATAACTGCTGTTTCCGGCGAGCCTGCAGGCTTGATCGGAGCTTGATAAATAGGCCTCTGTGTTGAAATGTTAAAAAAAAATCAACATTTTTATCTTTATATTTTTAATGTCTGCGTTTGAAAACATGAAAGGTTACCCAGCATTGGCCCCCATACCTATGTAGCCTTTACTTACTAACACTAATGTATACTGGATTTAAAACCTGTGTTTTTTTATTATTTTTCCATTGATACAGATATCTGATTATACTACCTATTATTTAAGATTATACATTTATAACTTTTTATTGAGGGTTCTCATATTCGCACAAGATTAAAAAAAGCCATTCTTTTGAGCAAGGATGTTAAACATTTTGAAACTGTGCTCCTAAATTGTCAATAACCTTATAAACAAAAAAAATTCCATTGTACCATTTATCCTATAAAATATATGATACAGATTAACATTTAAATATTTCATACTGATATAAAGAATGAACTTATAAAAAGTACGGCTACAGTTGCAGCCAATGAAACCAAGAAGTGTGACGGAGCTCCAAATGCAGAGTGAGAGGCCAGCAAATTTAAGTGTCAGCAGCTTTTTTTTTTTAAATAACTTTATTAAGGTCATAAACTTAAATAACAAAAGTAATACCAATAACATTAGTGTAAAAAAGGCAACAATAAGGAGAAAAATAATAACTTTTTCTTCTCTACCCAAGATAAAGGATAAACCTAAACCCACATTCCTTTATCCACCTTTGTACGCACATGTACCAATTGATAAGCTCACACAACTAATGAGTTAATAGGAAGAGCAACATTTTTTTTATTTTTTTTTGTCTTGCTACTTCAAGTATCAAGTTCCATGCATCAACCTATTTTGGCATTCAACAGACTAATTTTAAAACGTTTTAAAAAGTTTTACTGTATTTTAGTGGGCAGACAATGGGCGCCATGTACTAAATGGCGGGCGGACATCTTCTTAACTCGCAAAGCTGTCCGCCCGCCTTCGCTACACACGGGCAGCGGATCTGTTGATCCGCTTGCCCGTATGTATCATTACACACTCATCGGAGTGTGTAATGCCCGCCCCTTCAATCGCGCGACTGAAGGGGCTGTCAATCACCGAGAGCGAGCAGGCTCTCAGTGATTTTGCTTCGCCACCTAAGAGGTGGCGTAGGGTGTAGGAAGCAGCGGTCTAATGACCGCTGCTTCTTACATTGCGGGAAGCAGGCTCATCGGAGTGTGTAATGCCCGCCCCTTCAATCGCGCGACTGAAGGGGCTGTCAATCACCGAGAGCGAGCAGGCTCTCAGTGATTTTGCTTCGCCACCTAAGAGGTGGCGTAGGGTGTAGGAAGCAGCGGTCTAATGACCGCTGCTTCTTACATTGCGGGAAGCAGGCTCGTATATGCGAACCTGCCCCGCAAAGGCTCCGGAGCAGCTTTCGCTGCTTCGTACATGGAGCCCAATGTGTAAGTGAATTTTGCCTAGCTTTCACCACTAAAAGAAGATATGTAATTTACATATTTATTTAGACTCTTTCAACCAATTCCGTTAAATAATAAAACTTTTTATAAATCCAGGAAGTGATATTCAGTGATATCCATATTAAATTCCAACTTTATATGAAGAGTCAGAAATCAAGTTATTAGTGAGTACACTTGCCTTTATTAAATAATTTGATTTTAACAAAGACAAATACTGAAAGCCTAAATGCAAATTTTGACAGTAATGCTTACTTAGCCAAAAGTGAGTTTTCCTGAGAAATAAAATGATTACAGTATCAATGCCCTTATTGAACCTCCCATTTACACTACCACATTCTTAAAATCAAACACTGGTTTACATTTGAATCTCAGGATTATTTAGAAAGAAACTAACATTATTTTTTATGTCTTGTAGAAATATCTCCTTTTGTCTTTCCAACATGTAGAAAGTGCATTTCTTTACATATTGCCGTATGTTTTTGTAAATGACCTAATCTTGATTGGTGTTTGTCTTTCATTTTAGGTATAATGGGCCAAATCTTGTGTTGAAGTACATCAAACAAAAAGGACGTTTGGTGAACATAGCTGTGGATGAGAGAAGTTCACCATATTATGCATTACGAGATCGTCAAGGCAACGCGATTGGGGTCACGGCCTGTGATATTGATGGAGATGGAAGGGAAGAAATTTATTTTCTTAACACAAACAATGCCTTTTCAGGTAACAGCTATTCCATGCTTTATAACAACTAAATATTTTATTACTTAAAGGAACATGAAACCCCAAATTTTTCTTTCATGATTCAGATAGAGAATACAATTTAAAACAACATTCCAATTGTCTTCTATTACCTAATTTGCTTCATTCTTTAGATATCCTTTGTTGGAGAAATAGTAATGCATATGGGTGAGCCAATCACATGAGGTAAATTGGGGAGTTGTTTAAAATTGCATGCTCTTTATAAATCATGAAAGAACAAATGTGGGTTTAACAAGGGAAGGTATTTTGTAATCATTTTTTTCCTATCATACATGTGAAAGTGCAGCATTTATACATGTAGAAATATTTTTTTGCCTGAAAAAATAAATAAAAGCAGTTTAATTTTAAATTTAACGTAACTGCACAATTGATTTTGTAGTAATATCCTCGTTGGCTGATAAGGAAAACTGCCTCTTGCTTAAAGGACCAGTAAATACAGTAGATTTGCAATAGCACTTAGCCTGAACTTCAAATGAGTAGTAGATTTGTTTTATGACAAATTTCAGTTATGTCTATTTCTACTCTCCATGTATCACGTGACAGCCATCAGCCAATCACAAATGCATATAGTATATTCTGTGACTTCTTGCACCAGCTCAGTAGGAGCTGGTGACTCAAAAAGGGTAAATATAAAAAAGACTGTGCATATTTTGTTAATAGAAGTAAATTGGAAAGGTTTTTTTTTTAAATTGCTGCTCTATCTGAATCATTAGTTTAAAAAAAGTTTAATTTTGACTTGAGCGTCCCTTTTATTTGGTTGACAGGGACACACCTCTGCTCATGTAACCAGAAAACAGTAATTTATTCAGGATAGGAACCTGAGTTATTCAGAAAACTGAAATGCATCATGAAATGCAGTAGTGGCCCTACTTAACAGAGGGCCCTGTTGCAATTTATTTTTGGACCCCCCAAAATTAACTCAGCAGTAAGAAATAGTAGTAATGTACATGCTACCCTGTATAGTGATTTTGAGGATAGACAAACAGATTATAGATAGATAAATAGATAGATAGATAGATAGATAGATAGATAGATAGATAGATGATAGAGATAGATATAGAGAGATGATATAGATGATATAGATGATAGAGAGATAGATGATAGAGATAGATGATAGAGATAGATGATAGAGAGAGATGATAGAGATAGATGATAGAGATAGATGATAGAGAGAGATGATAGAGAGAGATGATAGAGAGAGATGATAGAGATAGATGATAGAGATAGATGATAGAGAGAGATGATAGAGATAGATGATAGAGAGAGATGATAGAGAGAGATGATAGAGATAGATGATAGAGATAGATGATAGAGATAGATGATAGAGATAGATGATAGAGAGATAGATGATAGAGATAGATGATAGAGATAGATGATAGAGATAGATGATAGAGAGAGATGATAGAGATAGATGATAGAGAGAGATGATAGAGATAGATGATAGAGAGAGATGATAGAGATAGATGATAGAGATAGATGATAGAGATAGATGATAGAGATAGATGATAGAGATAGATGATAGAGAGAGATGATAGAGAGAGATGATAGAGAGAGATGATAGAGATAGATGATAGAGATAGATGATAGAGAGAGATGATAGAGAGAGATGATAGAGAGAGATGATAGAGAGAGATGATAGAGAGAGATGATAGAGAGAGATGATAGAGATAGATGATAGAGATAGATGATAGAGATAGATGATAGAGATAGATGATAGAGATAGATGATAGAGATAGATGATAGAGATAGATGATAGAGATAGATGATAGAGATAGATGATAGAGATAGATGATAGAGAGAGATGATAGAGATAGATGATAGAGATAGATGATAGAGATAGATGATAGAGATAGATGATAGAGATAGATGATAGAGATAGATGATAGAGATAGATGATAGAGAGAGATGATTAGGGATGGGCGAATGTGCAAATTTTCGAATGTAGAACGAATGTTATTACCGAAATTCGAATTCTAAATTCGAATGTCGATAAGAACGAATATTCTTAAAAATTCGAAAATCGAATGTTATTTACAGTTTTCGAATGTCACTTTCGAATTCGAATGTTTATAATGATATCGAATGTCTACATTCGAAATTCGAATTTTTCGAATTCGAATATAAATTCGAATTTTTCGAATTCGAATATAAATTCGAATTTTTCGAATTCGAATATAAATTCGAATTTTTCGAATTCGAATATTGCATAATTCGAATATTACATTTAAAAGCATTAGAAATACTATTACAATCTAAATTCGAATTTTTCGAATTCGAATACACGTATTGCATAATTCGAATATTACATTGAAAGAAAAAGCATTAGAAATACTATTACAATCTAAATTCGAATTTTTCGAATTCGAATATTGCATAATTCGAATATTACATTTAAAGAAAAAGCATTAGAAATACTATTACAATCTAAATTCGAATTTTTCGAATTCGAATACACGTATTGCATAATTCGAATATTACATTTAAAGAAAAAGCATTAGAAATACTATTACAATCTAAATTCGAATTTTTCGAATTCGAATATTGCATAATTCGAATATTACATTTAAAGAAAAAGCATTAGAAATACTATTACAATCTAAATTCGAATTTTTCGAATTCGAATATTGCATAATTCGAATATTACATTTAAAGAAAAAGCATTAGAAATACTATTACAATCTAAATTCGAATTTTTCGAATTCGAATATTTTCGAATGTAATCGTAAAATTAGAAACCGAACATTCGAAAATCGAATGTTAGAATGTTATGTAAACATTCGAAATTCGATTCGAACGAACGAATGTGTTAAAATTCGTGCCGTTTTTCGAATGTTGCGAAACATTCGCCCATCCCTAGAGATGATAGAGATAGATGATAGAGATAGATAGATGATAGAGATAGATAGATGTTAGGGATAGATAGATGTTAGGGATAGATAGATGTTAGGGATAGATAGATGTTAGGGATAGATAGATGTTAGGGATAGATAGATGTTAGGGATAGATAGATGTTAGGGATAGATAGATAATAGAGATAGCTGATAGATAGAGATAGCTGATAGATAGATATAGCTGATAGATAGAGATAGCTAATAGATAGAGATAGCAGATAGATAGAGATAGCAGATAGATAGAGATAGCAGATAGATAGAGATAGCAGATAGATAGAGATAGATAGATAGAGATAGATAGATAGATTTGTTCATTTATATAGTATAACATAGAACTAAATGAAGGTCTACTTAAGTGTATTTTTTTGCACTCCCCATTATCCAACGTGAATTTTATTGCACATTCCCACAGAAATATATTATGCGACAGAATTATCCCGCATGCAGATGATAGTGCACACTAGACTCAAGAAATTGAAAATAACTTTGCACAGAAATGGAAGCGATTTGAATTGCACTCTAGTGATCTAAGCACAGAATAACACATTTGTAATCTAGGCCTTTTAAAAACATTACATTTCGAACAATCATAGACAAGGTAGCCACATTTATATATTCATAGTTTCTTTTTACTAGTTGAGCTGATTGACTTTGATGTGAAAAATAGCTAATAAAATATTGGATAACATAAGTTTATCACATATTTGGTACATTGATATCAAGTCATGACATTTTTAATATGCATAGTTGTATAGTAATTTGAAGCTACTATCAGCCATTCCCCCCCCCCCCATCATTTGGTTGCTAAACAGAGCTTTATAATTTATGTGTGCTTTCCCCTCTGTGAGCCAAGGGGTTAATTACCTAATTTTAGCTAAATGTACTGTCTGATTATGAATACCTGACATATTTGGCAATAAAACTGGCCTAGTGTTGCAGAGTAATCAGTAGCTGATATCCAGAAATGTGAGAAACCCTGCCAAGCTTAAATGAAAATTAATTAAGTTTATATGAAAAATATCAAACCTTTCTTATCCATCAGGCAGTGATGTGTACACTGGCAGCCAGAATAACTCTTCATGTATTTTTTTTTCACCTGGCTGACATCACATTGTTTTGAGCCATAGGGGCATATTTATCAGGCTTGCCGGAAACACAAGTTATGACGCAGCAGTCTAAAAACCACTGCTCCATAACATGTCCGCTTGCTCTGAGGCGACGGACAGAAATCGCCAGAAATCAACCCGATCCAATACGAACGGTTGATTGACACTCACTGCTAGTGGCCGATTGGCCGCAAATATGCAGGGGGCGGCATTGCACCAGCAGTTAACGAGAACTGCTGGTGTAATGATAAATGCCAAGAGCGTACACTGTAGGCATTTATCGATGTGCAGCGGACATCATCCTCAATATCGGATCCTGTCCGCTCGCACAATGATAATTCGGCCCATAGTGTCTCTCTTTCTTTGGATGCTATTCAGAAAAGAAAATGTCTTTTATGCAGCAGAGAAGAAGCACAACATATTGGCTTAGGGAAAGGATTAAGTTGGACACCCAGGCAAGGATTTTCCAGCAAAGGAATCACCTGGAAGACTTTCAGAGCTCCAGCAACCGAGCTGGAATATTTTAATAAATTGATTCATCAGAGGGTATAAAATATAGGGTAGATCCCCTACTATTTCTAGTTTGCTAAATGTTTTATTAACTTAAACTACACCCTTCCTTTTTTGTCCATGGTGCTATGTAATTATTTTTTAAAGGGATATACAAGTGCACAAAGAATATACTTTAATGAGCAATTTAATATTGCACTATTGCTTACATATAACTAACAGCAAAGTGATTATACACATAGTTAAAGGGACATCAAACACTAAATACATTTCATGCACCCTTCTCTAATTATGAGCCAGATTATAAGTAGCCCACTAACAGTTGCGTGCAAGGAATATAATGTTTATTTCCCCTGTTTAGGGCGCGTCGGAAGTAGTGCGCTTATTACAAGTTGAAAGTAAACTTGTTCGTTCACATAGGGAAATATGTTCTAAATCTTTATAAATATATATTTCTTTATATCGGTATATATCTATACTAGGGATGGGGGAATGTGTTTATATTCGAATTCAAATGTTAGAATGAATGTTATTGTAGAAATTCGATTTACATAATAGAATGTTGATAAGAACGAATATTCTTAAAACTTCTATTATCGAATGTTATTTACATTTATAAAACACAATTGTAGACTAGAAATACTATTTCGAATTCGAATGTCACATTCGAATTTGAATGTCAATTTTGAATTTGAATATTACATTTAAAAAACACAGTATTAGACTAGAAATACTATTTCGAACTTGAATGTGACATTTAAATTGGAATGTAGCATTCAAATTCTAATATTACATTTATTAAACACAGTTGTAAACTAGAAATACTATTTTGAATTCAAATCTTACATTCGAATATTACATTTTGAAATTGAATGAATACATAGCTAAACATTCTATTTGAACGAATATTTTTGAATTTTATTGAAAAATTCAAAAACGAAAATTCGAAAATAGAATGTTAGAATGTTATATAAACATTCGAAATTCAATTTGAATGAATGTATCAAAATTCGTTTTAAATTTCGAATTTTTAGAAACATTCACCCATCCTTATCTATATCTATATATAATTTTATATATATATATATATATATATATATATATATATATATATATATATGTATGTGTGTATATATATACATATGTGTGTGTCTGTGTGTGTATATATATATATATATATATGTATATATATATATATATATATATATATATATATAGTGTTACATATATATTGTAACAAAATACCATCAGATATATGTAGAAATATATATTTATGAATAAATAGAACATACTCTTTTATGTGAAGAACATTGGAATGTGAAATTTTAATATTTCATGTCAGGTTAGCGCATTTTGTTAAATGCTATTCGGTTTGTGCAACTTGTTGGGTGTTTGTTGACCCTAGTTATGTAGGGTCATTAGAGCACACGTATTTGGCATTAACAAATTCGAGCATTTTTTTTTTTTTTTTTAAATACTCTTAATTTTCCAGACATAAATTGAATTAAATAGTTATTGGAGATTCTGAACACTCTCACATCACCTTGATAAATGAGATAAACTCCATCAACCAAAATTATTACTTCCTAGTAATGGTTATCTCTCCTCAGCCCCTCTGTGTCCCGTTTTTAAGTGACAGTCCAAGCCACGCCCACAGCCCACCCTAACATGCCCCTCTGTACATGAATCTGCCCCTTTCCCATACAACCCCACCAACAAAATGCTAGTTGGCCAATTGTCCTCAGTCTTGTAACTTCCAACATCCCAGAAATCAGCAAATGTTGAGATACTCTGTATGATTCATGAGTCCATTAAAGGGATATGATTCAGATAGGTTATACACTTTTAAACACCTTTCCGAATGACTTTAATTATTTCATTTGCTTTGTTCTCTTGCTATCCTTGTTGAAAATAATACCTAGGTAGGCTCAGGAGCAACAAAGCACCACTGGGAGCTAGCTTCTGAATGGTAGCTGCACATATGGTCTTACCTGATGTGTTCAGCCAGCTCCCAGTGGTGCAGTGTTGCTACTTCAACAAAGGATACGAAGAGAATGAAGCAAATTGGATAATAGTAGCAAATTACAAAGTTGTTTAAAATTGTATCTGCTATCTGAATCATGACATTTTTGGTTTCATGTCCTATTAAAGCTGGGCTTTATTACCTTGATTTTAGTAAACCTTGCATGTTGCTATTAGAAGAAATATTTTTGCAACTGTATAAATATATAATCTAATAAATACAACAATTTAATAAATATTTTTTTCAATGCTTGACAATTTTTAAGTTGTCTGATTTGAGAAATACATTTTCCCAGACATTTACTTATATGAGAGTTTAAAAGCAAATTGATTTCAGTTGGTAATTCCTTGAAGTGGATGAAAGTTTTTCTTTAGACTATAATATATATAATATATAATATTATATAATATAATAATCTCTCTAAAGGTGAAACACTAACGTATTTTGGTGCATTTATATTTTGAATGCTAAAATGTGTTTTTACATTTGACTAAATTAAAATACTAATGGCTTCATTTTTGCTATTGTTTACATACTTCCCTATTACATTTTAAAACACACAATTCTGGTTTCAGATGTTAAGTGTAACCATATATATTGTAGTTTTAAATTGGCATCTGAGAGTATGTTCCTTAAAGGCACACTGAACTCAATTTTTTTCTTTTGTGATTCAGATAGAGCATGAAATTTTATGCAACTTTCTAATTTACTCCTATTATCAAATGTTCTTTATTCACTTGGTATCTTTATTTGAAATGCAAGAATGTAAGTTTAGATGCCGGCCCATTCTTGGTGAACAACCTAAGTTGTCCTTGCTGATTGGTGGATAAATTCATCCACCAATCAAAAACTGCTGTCCAGAGTTCTGAACCATGAAAAAAAGCTTAGATGCCTTCTTTTTCATACAAAGATAGCAAGAGAACGAAGAAAAATTGATAATAGGAGTAAATTGCATGCTCTATCTGAATCACGAAAGAAAAAAATTTGGGTTCAGTGTCCCTTTAACTACTGTATCCTGATGGTGTAAAATACTTCTTTTGCACATGCAGTCTTCACCTTTGATCAACTCACATAATGGAAACACAAATATACTTTAAAATATTTTATAAATTGTTTAGTTTTAGCTTCATCAGTCTACCTAGCTTTACTCTTCTACAAAGGATACCAAGAGAACAAAGCAGCTTATATAATATAAGTAAACTGGAAAGTTGTTTAAAATTGCATGTTCTATCTGAATCATGACATTTTCATTTTTATTTTATTATCACTTTAAATTTCCATGATTTAGATAACAAAATTCAACATTTAACTTCCTTTATCAAATTGTGCATAGTATTTTTATATGCATCTAAAATACAAGAAGAAACAGGAGGCGCCCCATGTGTTATACAGTACAAATACCACTGGGCAAAACCTCTCAAAGATAGAAATCGCAGCTAGTGCGAATACATGCAAGCTGGATAATAATTTCTCCAGCAGAACTACCTCAGGTGAACAGGCTGTTTCCCTCCTCGTAGCACCTCAACTAATATCCACATACTTCCATACTGTACCTCCAATCACGACGTCCAACTAGTACACACACTTGTCTTAGTGTGCCCACCCACAGCTGCAATCCTTCCACGTGTGATGGTGAAAGTGACAAAGATACTACAAGCAGACCCCAGTGCCACCTCACAGAGCGCCTCTCCCACCTCTTCATGCACAGATCAAGACGGAGAGGGCGGTCTGTATGGCGCATGGGCAAAAGGATAAACTATTAATAAGATACTATAACCGGCATTTATCAACTGCCGAATGGACAGTATTTGCTCATGCGAAACGTTCCACCCGGTATCGCAAAATGCGGGCAACGTATTACAGCAATACGCTGCTCGCTCTTGCCAATTGTGTGCCAGTAGGGGGTTTTCAATCACACTGGGGTGAACATACCCGAGGGGGGGGGGGTTGAATCCACCAGCTAATAGCTGACTTACTAATTACGAAGCTGCGGTCTAATGATCGGCCCCCAGAGCTGCATAAGCACCTTGATAAATGGGGGACCTTTTTATCCACTACGTTATATGAGCATAGAAGGATAAAAATGGTATAAGTTATTGACTTTCAATAGTCTGCAACAAGTTTGCCGCAAAGTTTTTTAAATATCTGAATTTCAAATGAGTAGTAGATTTTTTGTGTGTTATTACATTGTGTTTTTATTGCGGGTTTGTTGATGCAGTTCTTCTGTATTTACTGGTCTTTTAAATATGGAATTAGGAACTTTTATAAAATGAAACACCCACATTATGTTTCAATAGTTCTGCAGAAAAGTTATCTTATCCTATCTTGTGTCTATCTTTGATCCTGTAGTCTCACGTTGCTATGTTAACCGTAACCCCCAGAGTTCTTCATAGTGTTTATATTTTTAGTAAACTGGGATTTTCCAAAAATAGAGCAAAGTTACACAGTATGAAAGTAAAAATGTCAGGAGACGTATCACCAAAGTGTCTTATTTTATATAATTGTTGCCACTCAAGCAAATGAAAAAGAACAGAGCATTCCATGTTATTATATATAATTTTTTAAGCAGTTGTATTTTGTGTTTTTCCCTATTTACATCAGTTTATAGCTTTGCTGTACTTTGAAGTTTTGGATTTTATTTAGACTTTTTTTTTTTTTTTTTTTACAATTTCTTACATTTATGAACATTCTAATTGGGAACCTTCCTGAGTTTAACCCTTGTATAATGCTGGGCTCTGCTCTTTATTTAATGTGTGAGTTTATGTGCATAGAGATTACGTATTGTGAATTCTTAGAGAGATGTCAGCCAAGTTACACGTGCGTTAGCTCTCAGTGTGACCTTCTGTGAATGAAGGATGCCTCACGTCTTGAGCTAATTTTTCAGTTCAGTGCATCAATTGATTCATTGACAGTCTGATGCTGTAGTGAATCTGAATCACCTCTGCACTGTCAGCAGTTTTTCCTCCCCTGTATACATACTGCTCAGGTACACAATTTTTATTTTCCTTTTAGACTACATTCAGTTTTTATTCCCCAATGAATTGTCCCAATTCCAATAGTGCTGTTACTCTCTTGCATATCTGTGATATGTTTAACCCCTTAGTGACCAGAGCACTTTTCCATTTTCTGTCCGTTTGGGACCAAGGCTATTTTTACATTTTTGCGGTGTTTGTGTTTAGCTGTAATTTTCCTCTTGCTCATTTACTGTACCCACACATATTATATACCGTTTTTCTCGCCATTAAATGGACTTTCCAAAGATACCATTATTTTCATCATATCTTATAATTTATTATAAAAAAAATTATAAAATATGAGAAAAAAGTGGAAAAAACACACTTTTTCTAACTTTGACCCCCAAAATCTGTTACACATCTACAACCACCAAAAAACACCCATGCTAAATATTTTCTAAATTTTGTCCTGAGTTTAGAAATACCCAATATTTACATGTTCTTTGCTTTTTTTTCCAAGTTATAGGGCCATAAATACAAGTAGCACTTTGCTATTTCCAAACCATTTTATTCAAGATTAGCGCTAGTTACATTGGGACACTGATATCTTTCAGGAATCCCTGAATATCCCTTGACATGTATATATTTTTTTTTAGAAGACATCCCAAAGTATTGATCTAGGCCAATTTTGGTATATTTCATGCCACCATTTCACCGCCAAATGCGATCAAATACAAAAAATCGTTCACTTTTTCACAAACTTTCGGTTTCTCACTGAAATTATTTACAAACAGCTTGTGCAATTATGGCATAAATGGTTGTAAATTTTTCTCTGTGATCCCCTTTGTTCAGAAATAGCAGACACATATGGCTTTGGCGTTGCTTTTTGGTACTTAGGCCGCTAAATGCGCATCACACGTATTATGGCTAGCAGTGAAGGGGTTAATTAGGTAGCTTGTAGGGAGCTTGCAGGGTTAATTTTAGCTTTAGTGTAGAGCTTAGCCTCCCACCTGAAACATCAGACCCCCTGATCCCTCCCAAACAGCTCTCTTCCCTCCCCCACCCCACAATTGTCCCCGCCATCTTAAGTACTGGCAGAAACTCTGCCAGTACTAAAATAAAAGCTATATTTGGGCTTTTTTTTTTAAAAGAAAAGGCATATTTACATATGCTGCTCTGTAGGACCCCCCTTTAGCCCCCAACCTGACTGATCCCCCACCAAACAGCTCTCTAACTCTCCCCCTCTGTCTTAATGGCCGCCATCTTGGGTACTGGCAGCTGTCTGCCAGTACCCAGTTTAGAATAAAATTGCTTATATTTTTTAATGTTTCCCCTTTTCTGTAGTGTAGCTCCCTGCCCCACCAAAGACCAACCCCCCACCCCCCTCCTAGATACATTTGATTTACATTTTTTTTTATTCAGATACCCCTTTCTCAAACTTTGATTTTCTGTAGTGTAGCGTTCCCTCCCGCTCCCGCCCCGTGCACGCGCCCGCCCGCCGCCCCCCGTGCACGCGCCCGTGCGCGCCCCCCATCGGCCCTGCCCCCGATCCCGCCCCCCTCTACATTACCCGGCCCATCGATGGCCGCCCACCCCGCCTCCCAAGTCGGCTCCCACCCACCAACGATACCGGCCATCGATGTCCGGTGCAGAGAGGGCCACGGAGTGGCTCTCTCTGCATCGGATGGCCATCTAGCGTTATTGCAGGATGCCTCCATATCGAGGCATCACTGCAATAACCGGAAAGCAGCTGGAAGCGAGCAGGATCGCTTCCAGCTGCTTTCCACACCGAGGACGTGCAGGGTACGTCCTCAGGCGTTAACTGCCTTTTTTTTGAGGACGTACCCTGCACGTCCTCGGTCGTTAAGGGGTTAAAATAACATGTTAAAGTTACCTTACTCAAAATGACCCTAAACGCTTCCTGATTTTGTGTAAAAAATTGTGCTTGTCCTCTGCCCGTAGAGAACCCAAAAATAAAGCATGTAACCTGCAAATACAACAAATTAAATAGTTTAATTTAAAGGGATATGAAACCCAAAATGTTATTTTTGTGATTCAGACAGAGCATAACATTTTTAAAAAGTCTTTAATATACTTCTATTATCAAATGTGCTTGCTTTAAGGGACACTGAACCCAATTTTCTTATTTCGTGATTCAGATAGAGCATGCAATTTTAAGCAACTTTCTAATTTAATCCTATTGGGACATCAAATGCTAAATTGTATTACCCATAATTGTTTAATGATGTATACAAAAATTGCATTGTGCTCTCATTGCTTTTATAGCTGCTTTTCTTGTCATTTAAATCAGAACATTGTAGTTTTGCCTTTTCTTCCAGATAGTCTGGGCTGAATTCTGGGCAGAACCCTGATCCTTCTATGTTCTAATCAGTGCTTGTTTGATATTTGCAATAGCTCATTTATATCTGCCACTAATTTGCCAAGCAAAGGCTTAAATGCTTCTAAAACATGTGTTTTGCATGCACATCATTGTAATGCAGGGATTCGTTTCTGATACAGAAATAAAACAAAGCTTTGGAGCCCTTGTGGTACGTGTCTGCTAACCACTAGTTAAAGAGAAAGTAAACCCCTTGAAATCACAAGATATTTCTGTTGTCTTGCTATAGAAAAACATATCAATTTGCATACAAGAGCGCTTCTCTCTTTGTATGCAAAATAGAAAAACATATCAGCCAAGTCCTAATGGTTTTTACAAACAAATTAACATCCTCTTTACTTTTTTTCAGGGGGGAAACTCCACCCACAGACAATAATGCTAGCCACTGTCATAAAGTTAGTATAAATTATATTGATTTGAAGTTATCTGATAAAGTCAGTTAGGAATATGTATGTAGCAGGGTTAGCCTTGAGAACTCAGCAGGGTGCATTCCAGATACTGAGAATTATAATTCAGCAATATTTGTTTCATTATGCATAATAGGCCCTGCTCTTGCACGATTGGTTAAACAAGGAACTTGCTTGTGTAAAAATAAATGCTACAGAAAAGCAGCACCAGCTCACCTCAAAGACTTGTGGGACAGGTTTACTAGCAGGGAACATTGTCTGCCTGCTTTAAATTCTACCAATGCCACACTTGCCACAGGTTATTATGCCAATATGGCTGTCAAGCTTTGACAAAGGTGTCCTTAGCATCAATACACTGACTCAACAAATCTACATTTGAGGCCTACACTTTTACTTGCTCATGCCTTATATTAGTTATATACTGTCCCCCTTATTTACTTCTCCATATCCAACTGCAATGCTGGCAAAGATATTTAGTTTAGCTCAGTAGCGGCCCCTGCAGTCTATAGAGGCTTCATGTAGGACACTAGCGGCTAGATTTAGAGTTTTGTCGGTAAGGACCCGCGTAGCTAACGCTGGCTTTTTTTCCCCCGCACCTTTTAAACAACGCTGGTATTTAGAGTTCACAGAAGGGCTGCGTTAGGCTCCAAAAAGGGAGCGTAGAGCATAATTTACCACCACTACAACTCTCAATACCAGCGGTGCTTACGGACGCGGCCAGCTTCAAAAACGTGCTCGTGCACGATATCCCCATAGAAAACAATGGGGCAGTTTGAGCTGAAAAAAACCTAACACCTGCAAAAAAGCATCGTTCAGCTCCTAACGCAGCCCCATTGTTTCCTATGGGGAAACACTTCCTAAATCTGCATCTAACACCCTAACATGTACCCCGAGTCTAAACACCCCTAATCTTACACTTATTAACCCCTAATCTGCCGCCCCCCCTATCGCTGACACCTGCATATTTTTTTAACCCCTAATCTGCCGCTCCTTACACCGCCGCAACCTACATTATACCTATGTACCCCTAATCTGCTGCCCCTAACACCGCCGACCCCTATATTATATTTATTAACCCCTAATCTGCCCCCCACAACGTCGCCGCCAGCTACCTACAATAATTAACCCCTAATCTGCCGACCGGACCTCACCGCTACTATAATAAATGTATTAACCCCTAATCCGCCTCAGTAACCCTATAATAAATAGTATTAACCCCTAATCTGCCCTCCCTAACATCGCTGACACCTAACTTCAAGTATTAACCCCTAATCTGCCGACCGGACCTCACCGCTACTCTAATAAATTTATTAACCCCTAAAGCTAAGTCTAACCCTAACACTAACACCCCCCTAAATTAAATATAATTTTAATCTAACGAAATAAATTAACTCTTATTAAATAAATTATTCCTATTTAAAGCTAAATACTTACCTGTAAAATAAACCCTAATATAGCTACAATATAAATTATAATTATATTGTAGCTATTTTAGGACTAATATTTATTTTACAGGCAACTTTGTAATTATTTTAACCAGGTACAATAGCTATTAAATAGTTAATAACTATTTAATAGCTACCTAGTTAAAATAATTACAAAATTATCTGTAAAATAAATCCAAACCTAAGTTACAATTAAACCTAACACTACACTATCAATAAATTAATTACATGAAATACCTACAAATAAATGCAATTAAATAAACTAACTAAAGTACAAAAAATAAAAAAAGCTAAATTACAAAAAATAAAAAAAATTAATTACAAACATAATAAAAATATTACAACAATTTTAAGCTAATTACACCTACTCTAAGCCCCCTAATAAAATAACAAAGCCCCCCAAAATAAAAAAATGCCCTACCCTATTCTAAAATTAAAATAGAAAAGCTCTTTTACCTTACCAGCCCTTAAAAGGGCCTTTTGCCCCAAATAATTCTGCTCTTTTGCCTGTAAAAAAAACATACAATACCCCCCCCCCAACATTACAACCCACCACCCACATACCCCTAATCTAACCCAAACC
The DNA here is from genome assembly GCF_027579735.1 of Bombina bombina. Taxonomy (NCBI): domain Eukaryota; kingdom Metazoa; phylum Chordata; class Amphibia; order Anura; family Bombinatoridae; genus Bombina; species Bombina bombina. The sequence goes on along the minus strand of NC_069507.1, from coordinate 196,397,967 downwards.
CCCCTTAAATAAACCTAACACTAAGCCCCTGAAGATCTTCCTACCTTATCTTCACCACGCCGGGTATCACCGATCGGTCCAGAAGATCCTCCGAAGTCTTCATCCTATCTGGCAAGAAGAAGTCCAGAAGAGGCTCCAAAGTCTTCATCCTATCCGGGCAGAAGAGGAGATCCGGACCGGCAACAATCTTCATTCAAGTGGCATCTTCTATCTTCATCCATCCGACGACGAGCGGCTCCATTTTCAAGACCTCCGGCGCGGATCCATCCTCTTCTTCCGACGTCCTAACACAGAATGACGGTTCCTTTAAGGGTAGGCTGACCATATTGCCGCTTTAAAAAGGGACACATATGACAAATACATATGTCAGGGCTGTTTTCAGGGCTGTTTAAAGAAATGGTTTTGTATAAGAACCCTCACATATGTATTTTTCATATATGTTCCTTCTTAAAGCGGCAATATGGTCAGCCTATTTAAGGGACGTCATCCAAGGTGGTGTCCCTCGAATTCCGATTGGCTGATAGGATTCTATCAGCCAATTGGAATTAAGGTAGGAAAAATCTGATTGGCTGATGGAATCAGCCAATCAGATTCAAGTTCAATCCGATTGGCTGATCCAATCAGCCAATCAGATTGAGCTTGCATTCTATTGGCTGATCGGAACAGCCAATAGAATGCGAGCTCAATCTGATCAGATTTTTCCTACCTTAATTCTGATTGGCTGATAGAATCCTATCAGCCAATCGGAATTCGAGGGACGCCATCTTGGATGACGTCCCTTAAAGGAACCTTCATTCTGTGTTAGGACGTCGGAAGAAGAGGATGGATCCGCGCCGGTGGTCTTGAAGATGGAGCCGCTCGTCGTCGGATGGATGAAGATAGAAGATGCCGCTTGGATGAAGATGGTTGCCGGTCCGGATCTCCTCTTCTGCCTGGATAGGATGAAGACTTTGGAGCCTCTTCTGGACTTCTTCTTGCTGGATAGGATGAAGACTTCGGAGGATCTTCTGGACCTATCGGTGATTCCCGGCGTGGTGAAGATAAGGTAGGAAGATCTTCAGGGGCTTAGTGTTAGGTTTATTTAAGGGGGGTTTGGGTTAGATTAGGGGTATGTGGGTGGTGGGTTGTAATGTTGGGGGGGGTATTGTATGTTTTTTTTTTACAGGCAAAAGAGCAGAATTCTTTGGGGCATGTCCCGCAAAAGGCCCCTTTAAGGGCTGGTAAGGTAAAAGAGCTTTTCTATTTTAATTTTAGAATAGGGTAGGGCATTTTGGGGGGCTTTGTTATTTTATTAGGGGGCTTAGAGTAGGTGTAATTAGCTTAATATTGTTGTAATATTTTTATTATGTTTGTAATTAATTTTTTTATTTTTTGTAACTTAGCTTTTTTTATTTTTTGTACTTTAGTTAGTTTATTTAATTGTATTTATTTGTAGGTATTTCATGTAATTAATTTATTGATAGTGTAGTGTTAGATTTAATTGTAGGTATTTTATTTAATTAATTTATTGATAGTGTAGTGTTAGGTTTAATTGTAACTTAGGTTAGGATTTATTTTACAGGTAATTTTGTAATTATTTTAACTAGGTAGCTATTAAATAGTAAATAACTATTTAATAGCTATTGTACCTGGTTAAAATAAATACAAAGTTGCCTGTAAAATGAATATAAATCCTAAAATAGCTACAATATAATTATTCATTATATTGTAGCTATATTAGGGTTTATTTTACAGGTAAGTATTTAGATTTAAATAGGAATAATTTATTTAATAAGAGTTAATTTATTTTGTTAGATTTAAATTATATTTAACTTAGGGGGTGTTAGTGTTAGGGTTAGACTTAGCTTTAGGGGTTAATAAATGTATTAGAGTAGCGGTGAGGTCCGGTCGGCAGATTAGGGGTTAATACTTGAAGTTAGGTGTCGGTGATGTTAGGGAGGGCAGATTAGGGCTTAATACTATTTATTATAGGGTTAGTGAGGCGGATTAGGGGTATATAACTTTATTATAGTAGCGTTGAGGTCCGGTCGGCAGATTAGGGGTTAATAATTATAGGTAAGGTAGCAGCGACGTTGGGGGCGGCAGATTAGGGGTTAATAAATATAGGGGTCGGTGGTGTTAGGGGCAGCAGATTAGGGGTATATATGGATAACTGGCGGCGGTGTGCGTTCGGCAGATTGGGGTTAAAAAAATTTAATAGAGTGGCGACGATGTGGGGGGGGCCTCGGTTTAGGGGTACATAGGTAGTTTATGGGTGTTAGTGTACTTTAGAGCACAGTAGTTAAGAGCTTTATGAACCGGTGTTAGCCCAGAAAGCTCTTAACTCCTGGCTTTTTTCTGCGGCTGGAGTTTTGTCGTTAGATTTCTAACGCTCACTTCAGCCAAGACTCTAAATACCAGCGTTAGAAAGATCCCATTGAAAAGATAGGATACGCAAATGGCGTACGGGGATCTGCGGCATGGAAAAGTTGCGGCTGCAAAGTGAGCATTAGACCCTTTCCTGACTGACTCTAAATACCAGCGGTAGCCCAAAACCAGCGTTAGGAGCCTCTAACGCTGGTTTTGACGGCTAACGCCAAATTCTAAATCTAGGCGTAAGTTTTCTCCACTACTGGAATGAATGTCTCTTGTTTCCAGTGCTGGATTATCCTTTGGAAGAGACGTCTTAGAAAATGATCCTGTCTGCTATTCAGTTTTTGATATGATGTAACAGTTGCTGGTAAATGTTCTTGTGATATTTTCTATATTTCTTTCTTTTGTTAAACAATCTTAGTGACAGGTTTGCTGATTAGCGGAAAACAGGAAAAATCTTTGCTTCTCAGAGAAATGTTCAGATACTACAAATCTAGGTGTTACCGTGGTTTCCATCAGTTCTTTGTTCTTTGAATCTATTGATAACATATGTCACAGGGTCCATATTTGACATATTTGAAAAAGAGGAAACTGAGAATCGTGCAGGATTTTTAAAAATTTTTTTTAGATATGATGGACGAATTGTAGATTCAAGAGATATGAGAATCTTGTTTTGCTCTTAAAAGCATGACAAAGTCTTCATAAGAAATCAATAAGATCTGCCTGTGTTCTCGCTAGAAAACTATTAAATGGACACACCAACAAGCTAATTTTACTGACCACCCAGCTTAAAGTTAAACCAATATTAAGCTAAAATTAGCTAATACTTTTTGTTTTCAATGTGTGTTTCAGAAATGATTATTAAATCAATTTATATCAACTTACACAATTAATGTGTGCTTTGGATAGCTTAAATAACAGAAAATATTATACTATAGCAAAGTATTAGTGTCCCTTCTGGCTACTACAACATGCCACCCAAGCTGGCAACATTTTCTGTGGAGAAAACTGTCTGCATGTGTTTTATGGGATACCAGTTTACATACACAATTTAGCTTTAAGTGGACAAAGAAGTAATTTTTTTCTTAGTTAAAGTTAAAGGGACATTAAACTGCTGAGTACAGCTACAGTTTTCAGTCAGTACAAGTATTAGTTAGTGAAGCTCTGCATCTTCACACTGGACGCCGCCATCTTGGAACTTATATTTGTTATATGGTTACAAGCACAAGAAAAATTCCGCACAGGAACATTCATTCTACAAAAAGCAAAAACAAATACATTTCAAAATAACCTATTTTAAAGGAACATTAAGCAGTTGGTTACAAATGCAGCCATTTTCTTATTTTAACTCATTACAGAATCCAGTTGGTAAAGCTCTGAATTTTATACTGGCGCGACCATCTTGTAATTGTGTATTGTTGTATCCCGTAGCAGTCAGTCAGTTGTATCCCGTAGCAGTAGTAGTCAGTGCTCGTCACAGATCTGTCATATTACTGGCTTTTTGACAGCTGTACCTTGCACTTCAGTTTAGCTCACATAATAGAGAGCGGAAGAGTTTCATTTGTTCAGTTTTTTGCATAGTTTAAAAGTTGTGTGCCACTTTCCATCTGCCAACAAGCAATATTTCCTTAAAGGGCCACTGTAAGTAAATATTTTCTATGCCTGTTACTAACTAACTACCCCAAATACGCTTTTTATCAATAGCATTTCATTAACATATCTCTACCGTATATCAGAAATCTTGTCTGCAAATTTAATTGTTTTCCAAACCCACTCCGTGGGTATCCTTTGCTCTGTACCAATCCATTTACAATACCTAGGTTTTAAAATGGCGCTTTAAACACAAAGTTATTGGTTTAAGTATTTTGAACATGCAGTGCTGAAAATAGTGGGCAGGATAACGTGACATCATCGGCGAATAAAAGATATAACTTTTAGAACGTTATGAAACTTCGTTTTGGAGAAAATATAGGTCAGTAGGTTTTAATTAATGTTTATTAACTTTAATATGTTAGTTGTTTAGCTTAAAATTATTACAGAAAGTAATCCTTTAATAGGATACTAAACCTATTTTTTTTCTTTCATGATTCAGATAGAGCATGCAATTTAAAGCATCTTTCTAATTTAATCCAATTATTATTTTTTCTTCGTTCTCTTGGTATCTTTATTTGAAAATGCATGAATGTAAGTTTACGAGTCGGCCCATCTTTGGTTCATCACTTGAGTAGCGTTTGCTTATTGGTGGCTTCCGGAGTTAACAGCGCTGTGTGGAGAGTGTGTGCAACATTTGTTTTGCGCCTGGCTGCTTCCTGAACGAGACTGCAGTGCAGTGAAGATCGTTGTGTGGCCGTAAGTACAAATGGCCAGATCAGACACATAACATACATTTTATTCTATAAAAACAGGGCAAGAGATTAAAATCTTAAAACACAACCCATAAAAATGTGTTTTATTGTAATAAACAGGGTTAAAATGTTAATATCAAAATTATGTCACCCATTTAACTGTTTCTTTAATAATGCCAATATTATAAATCTTTTTAACTTTTATGTACATATGAAGAAGTATTTTTGTTGGCATTCACATAAATATCACTTGGATCACAACAAAGAACAAAGTGTGCATTATGAGACATAAGCTTCCGAAAAGAAAAGACAACGGGGGATATTTATCAAAGCGTCAACTGAAAATACTCTGGAATTCCACGTCGTAATTGTCGCAAGATTGATCCGCTGTAGTTATAAAAGCGTCAACATCAGCAAATGTTGAAATTTGTTGCGATCTCAATCCGACGCAGATCGATGTGAGTTGAAAACTAGTGGAATTCGAGCGGAATTGTGTTCATTCGCCCTCCTATTCAACACTATTTGAAGCTCTCACAAAGTTATCAAAAATACTACATTTACGCTTGCGTCTTTTCCGACTCAGCGTACCTAGTTTTCAATCCGCTACCCTTGAGGTCACGGATGCCATAGAACTAAATGAGAGTCTGAAAACACAGAAAGCTTATGTTTGATGCTGCAAGAGAATGAAGTATATTACATAATAAAACCAAATTAAAAACTTTATTAAAATTGTATACCCTTTCTAAATCAAACAATATTATTGCTCCACATTTGTTGCACTAGTAGATATAGGGATAGAAATACACAACATAATATAGCTAACTTCCTTTTTATTTGTTGGAAAAATCTATGTGCACCATGTTTAAGCCATGTAATATAAGTCCCACTCTCCACTTCGTGCCATATTTGTCTCAACACTTTTTGCACCAATTATGACGCAAACTCCTAAATAACCCACACACTAGTGAATTTTTTTTACCACTTTTGATTGGAATATGCATAATCACATGATTTATGACATCAGCCAATCTGATTCCAATACACATTATAAACTATCACTAATGAATCAAATTGCTCGATACTTCTGTCATTGATCACTCATCAGAACGTGTAAGTGCCATTTGTTACATTGTGCATTATACTTTGAAAGTATGTATATGTGAAATTAGTATTAAAGATAAACATTGATGCTCACATTAGGACACACAGTGTAATATTTTAGACAAGGATTTTAAAATTCAAATTGATGTTTGATTCAATATAATCTTAAGCTGATAGCTCAAAGGGATAGCCCACCTAACTTTAAACTGTCATGATTCAGATACAACAGAAATTAAAATCGCCTCTTTACTGGCATTCTATTTTCAGTGTATTTCTTCCTTCTCTTGAATTTGTTTTTCAATAAGAAATGTCATCTTATATGCCAGGCCATCTTATAACACCTGTGTAGGGGTGGTTTTTAACCCCTTAACGACGCATGTCGTACAGGGTACGTCGCACACAACCTGGTCTTTAAAGACCAGCGACGTACCCTGTACGACATTAGAGTTTAAAGCGGCTGGAAGCGATCCTGATCGCTTCCAGCTGCTTTCCGGTTATTGCAGTGATGTCTCGACATCGAGGCATCCTGCAATAACTCTCCTTGGCCATCCGATGCAGAGAGAAAAACTCTGTGGCCCTCTCTGCACCGGACATCGATGGCCGGTATGGTTGGTGGGTGGGAGCCAGTCTGGGAGGCGGGTGGGCAGCCATCGATGGGCCGTGTGATGTGGAGGGGGGCGGGTTCGTGGGCGGGATTGCCGGGGCATGCGCACGGGAACGGGTAGGGAGTGGGTGGGAACCGCTACACTGCAGAAAAAAATTGAACAGAAAGTGGTTAAAAAAATAAGTAATACAAATGATCTAAGGGATCTTGGAGGGAGGAAGGTGGGGAGGCAAGCTACACTACAGAAAAATTATAAAAAAAATAATAAAAAATATATTTTATTGTAAACTGGGTACTGGCAGACAGCTGCCAGTACCCAAGATGGCTACCAATACGTTAGAGGGGGAGGGTTAGAGAGCTGTTTGAGGGGGGATCAGGGAGGTTGGGGGCTAAGGGTGGATCCTAAACATTAGCATATGTAAATATATATTTTTTTAAATACCTTTTATTTTACTACTGGCAGACTTTCTGCCAGTACTTAAGATGGCGGGGACAATTGTGGGGTAGGGGAGGGAAGAGCGCTATTTGGGAGGGATCAGGGGGTGTGATATGTCAGGTGGGAGGCTGATCTCTACATTAAAGCTAAAATTAAACCTGCAAACTCCCTACAAGCTCCCTAATTAACCCCTTCACTGCTGGGCATAATACATGTGTGGTGCGCAGCTGCATTTAGTGGCCTTCTAATTACCAAGAAGCAATGCCAAAGCCATATATGTCTGCTATTTCTGAACAAAGGGGGTCACAGAGAAGCTTTTACAACCATTTGTGCCATAATTGCACAAGCTGTTTGTAAATAATTTCAGTGAGAAACCTAAAATTGTGAAAAAAAATTACGTTTTTTTCATTTGATCTCATTTGGCGGTGAAATGGTGGCATGAAATATACCAAGATGGGCCTAGATCAATACTTGGGGTTGTCTACTACACTACACTAAAGCTAAAATTAACCCTAGAAGCTCCCTACATGCTCCCTAATTAACCTCTTCACTGCTGGGCATAATACACGTGTGGTGTGCAGCGGTATTTAGCGGCTTTCTAATTACCAAAAAGCAACGCCAAAGCCATATATGTCTGCTATTTCTGAACAAAGGGGATCCCAGAGAAGTGTTTACAACCATTTATGCCATAATTGCACAAGTTGTTTGCAAATAATTTCAGTGAGAAA